>NC_057800.1:639804852-639970361 GCF_018294505.1 Triticum aestivum
ATAGAGAGTCTCTCATTCTGTCACTTTCATATACTAGTGGGAATTTTTCATTATAGAACTTGGCCTGTATATTCCAATGATGGGCTTCCTCAAAATTCCCTAGGTCTTCGTGAGCAAGCGAGTTGGATGCACACCCACTTAGTTTCTTTTGTTGAGCTTTCATATACTTATAGCTCTAGTGCATCCGTTGCATGGCAATCCCTACTCACTCACATTGATATCTATTGATGGGCATCTCCATAGCTCGTTGATATGCCTAGTTGATGTGAGACTATCTTCCCCTCCTTTTGTCTTCTCCACAACCACCATTCTATTCCACATATAGTGCTATATCCATGGCTCACGCTCATGTATTGCATGAAGATCGAAAAAGTTTTGAAAATGTCAAAAGTATGAAACAATTGCTTGGCTTCTCATCGGGGATGTGCATGATTTAAATACTTTATGTGGTGAAGATAGAGCATAGCCAGACTATATGATTTTGTAGGGATAGCTTTCTTTGGCCATGTTATTTTGAGAAGACATAATTGCTTTGTTAGTATGCTTGAAGTATTATTATTTTTAAGTCAACATGAACTTTTGTCTTGAATCTTTTGAATCTGAATATTCATACCACAATTAAGAATATTTACATTGAAATTATGCCAAGTAGCACTCCGCATCAAAAATTCCGTTTTTATCATTTACCTACTCGAGGACGAGCAGGAATTAAGCTTGGGGATGCTTAATACGCTCCAACGTATCTATAGTTTTTGATTGCTCCATGCTATATTATCTACTGTTTTGGACATTATTGGGCTTTATTATCCACTTTTATATTATTTTGGGACTAACCTATTAACTGGAGGCCCAACCCAGAATTGTTTTTTTGCCTATTTTAGGGTTTCGAAGAAAAGGAATATCAAACGGAGTCCAAACGGAATAAAACCTTCGGGAATGTGATTTTCTCACCGAATACAACTCAGAAGACTTGGACCCTATGTCAAGCCAATTAACAGGAGGCCACGAGGTAGGGGGGCGCGCCTGCCCCCCCATGCACGCCCTCCACCCTCGTGGGCCCCCTGTTGCTCCACCGACGTACTTCTTCCTCCTATATATATCCACGTACCCCCAAACGATCAGGTACGGAGGCAAAAACCTAATTCCACCGCTGTAACTTTCTGTATCCACGAGATCCCATCTTGGGCCTGTTCCGGAGCTCCGCCGGAGGGGGCATCGATCACGGAGGGCTTCTACATCATCATCCAAGCCCCTTCGATGAAGTGTGAGTAGTTTAATTCAGACCTACGAGTCCATAGTTAGTAGCTAGATGGCTTCTTCTCTCTTTTTGGATCTCAATACAATATTCTCCCCCTCTTTTGTGGAGATCTATTTGATGTAATCTTCTTTTTGCTGTGTGTTTGTTGAGACCGATGAATTGTGGCTTTATGATCCAGTCTATCTATGAATAATATTTGAATCTTCTCTGAATTCTTTTATGTATGATTGGTTATCTTTGCAAGTCTCTTCGAATTATTAGTTTGGTTTGGCCTACTAGATTGGTTGTTCTTGACATGGGAGAAGTGCTTAGCTTTGGGTTCAATCTTGCGGTGTCCTTTCCCAGTGACAAAAGGGGCAGCAAGGCATGTATTGTATTGTTGCCATCGAGGATAACTAGATGGGGTTTTTATCATATTGCATGAAACTATGCCTCTAGATCATGTCATCTTGCTTAAGGCGTCACTCTGTTTTTAACTTAATACTCTAGATGCATGCTGGATAGCGGTCGATGAGTGGAGTAATAGTAGTAGATGCAGGCAGGAGTCGGTCTACTTGTCTCGGACGTGATGCCTATATACATGATCATACCTAGATATTCTCATAACTATGATCAATTCTGTCAATTGCTCAACAGTAATTTGTTCACCCACCGTACAATACTTATGCCTGATACCCATGTGCGAACAACTGACGGTCCTTAAAATAGAATAATAAATAAAAATAAGAAACGTACTAGCATTTGCTATCATCATACCAACATACGCGTGCCAACCAACCACGTACTGAGAGTTGACAGGTGCAGTATGTGTTGTATGGATTGGTGCCCATCGTCCCCATGTTGCATCCTGCATGACTGGTCATCCAAATCTGCATGAGCTAAGCTGTGATATCCAAATAAGCTGCATGCTCAGGGCATATAAATGGGCCGATTTTCAGCCTTGATCAATCATTTGTGATAACTGATAAGAGCGCTGCCGAGCCTTCTTTTGAAGCAAGTGGGATGTATTTTAACCAAATTTTTTTTGATCTTTGAGAACTGAGATATTGGAGTAAACCAAGCGTAAATTTTGTCCAGCCCCGGCCCAAGATATATCATCGGCGCCGGACACGGGCGGCCGCTGTCGTGGATCACCTACGCTGGTGCCTACTACGTAGCGTACCTGCTCAAGATCGTTTCGGGCGGCGCCCCGCTGCTGCACGACGTGGCCGGGTTCGTGGGCGGCATGCAGTATTACCTCGGCCTGACTGGTTTACGACGTTGCCACGATGGCGGCCGGCTGCCCGGGCATGCCGGTGGGGCTGGACCGCATCGCTACTAGCCTGCGCATCCATCCGCCGTGGGGGAGCCCTCGCCTCGCAGGCGCCTCCCTTGTCAAGCGTTTAATGGTAGTAGTTCATAAGATTGTTAGTACTAGTTTTATATAGGTCAAGCGTTTGTTTTTCTCATCGAGAAAAACATTTGATTTTCATTTTAGTAGTACTAGTAAAAAGGCCCATGCGTTGCAACGGGTGAAAATTAAAATCACATGCCCCTTGTCATTTCATAGCTTATCCTCATCCCGCAATGATAACTGTGATGTTTATGTGATCATAATGCATCCAAATGTGATCAATCCAAAAATGATGAGTTGATCCACTACATAACACACTATCTATGTAGACTAGCATTGACTCACAAGCTCATGTGGAGTCCGTTATCATACATGGATATCATTAATAGCTAACGACCAATAGATGAAGGTTGAAAATATCGCTCTAAGGCCAGCTCCAACGCAAGAGCGTTTAAAATCCTGAGCAAATTAACATGCACAATCATCCAGTGCTTATAGCTACATTGTATATACAAGTTCAAGATTTTTTTTTCAATTACTAACCTGAGGCATACAGTGTATTTTCGGTATTTATCAAATAAATTGTAATTGGTTAGTAACTTTCCTACCATATATACCAATGACGAAAGTGTCAGATTAACACTTAATTTAGGCTAAAAAAGTTACTAACCAAGCGCTCCTGCGATAAATTTTTCGGTATTTATGAAATAAAGTGTAATTGGTTAGTAACTTTCCTACCATATACGTATACCAATGACAAAAAGGTCGTATTAACACTTAATTTAGGCTCAGTTAAGTATTTTTGGTTACATTTATAATTTACAATACTAAATTTATGGATTAGACAAGATTGTACGTGACTTCACAAATATCTTTAATAATGCACAATACTAAATTTAACAAATTTGTTTAGTGTGATCAACCCAGTGTACTCTTGTTCTCTAGGCAATGGATCCTTCAAGATCGAATTCGGGTCGTCACCGGCACTTCCCGGGAGACTTCTCGACTAGCTGCCTGGACACTACTTTTCTTTTCCAACAATAGCAAAAAACTACGATCATGACAACATCGACGTGTCATCGGTATGTGGGGGATGGAGAGGATGAAAAACATTCTTTCAAGAGTTTTCTTATAATATTGATGTTTGATTAATATAGAGATTCAGCTCCTTCGAAATAAAAAAAAGTTAAACATCACGAGCTACAGCGTGTACCCAATGGCGGATCTAGGATCTAGTTACTCGGGGTGCCAAACATCAATACCTAGTTAAAAGTTGTAGAAATTACACAAAAGTAGTATGACTGGGCCTAAACTTCATAGTAAATCCAACAAATAGTACAAAAATTAAGGTTAAATATACTATACCAACTATTTTTCTTTTTACTGCTAAAAAAATTACTAGTTTCCTTTTCATCGGCCCCTGCGTGTACCCTTTCCTTTAGATGCACATCGCCGGGTGATCCCTCAGCAAGAATTATAAATTCTCCCATAGAGTGTCCAAAAATTCACACATGCCACGGTCTCCAAAGGAGAAACAACAAGTGATACTTCACCTTATCAAAAAAAGAACAGAAAAAAAACAAGACCGCGGTTGACACCATATTTTGGCACAGTCAAGAACTTAAGTAAGATGGGCTCAAATGGAGAAGTGATCTACATGAAAAAGTTCAGTATTGTCGACATGAACATCTTTGGAATTTGGGCCATCACCATCCGATCTCATCTTGAGGGCCGAAGTTGTGCTCAAAGTACTAGGATTTTGTATGCAGAGTAATGTTTGGCCGATTAGGCCTCCAAGACAACCTCATATGATAAAAGTTTATACACGGGTTGTCTTCGTCTCGTCGAAACGGTCGATTTTGATATAAAAATCGTTTTAATCGAAAGTCGCATGTAAAATTTAGAGCCGAAAATGCGCGACTGAATTAGGATGGCCGGACACTCCAGGGGAAATCATCCAGGTTTCAGATTTCTTTGTTGCAGACTTCGGAAAATAGCCGAAAACCCCCTCAAGACGGCCTTTGATAAACAAACATTAAACACGAAAGTTGTTCGTCCTGTTGAAAAGGTCGAAATTGCTTTTGTGCTCGTTTCCATCCGAGGTCGTTTACCGCCTTAAAAAAACTTTGTAGCCAGTTTTAAACCGAACGGTTTTGGAAAGTTCGGACAAAAAACGTCCGAATTTGACTAGGGTTTTGGATGTGAATCCAAGCCTTTTTCTTGCACAGGAAGTCTAGCCGCCACTTATATACCTAAGGGGTGACGGCCGATTGGACAACACACAATCGGTCTATCAATATATTATCTTTTATCTTTATTTTTATCTTCTCCTTTGTTCATTTTCTTCCTCGTTCTTCGTTCGTTCTTCTTGTTGCAGGACGGTGAACCACAAGGCCCTAGGGACGGTCAAGCCGATCTAGGGCAGCCCATAGCCACTGCACGGCCTGACAGGGTGCCTTCCGAGCGTGTGGGATTTCAGGTCTACAAAAGCGCCCGACGGATTGCTTGCGTACCGCATTTCCGAACGGGCCTCCTTCAACGTGAGGTGCGGTCCATCATCTTTGGCGTTGAAGGTACACGGTGACGTGTTCATGTGCGAACAACTGACGGTCCTTAAAATAGAATAATAAATAAAAATAAAAAACGTACCAGCATTTGCTATCATCATACCAACATATGCGTGCCAACCAACCACGTACTGAGAGTTGACAGGTGCAGTATGTGTTGTATGGATTGGTGCCCATCGTCCCCATGTTGCATCCTGCATGACTGGTCATCCAAATCTGCATGAGCTAAGCTGTGATATCCAAATGAGCTGCATGCTCAGGGCATATAAATGGGCCGATTTTCAGCCTTGATCAATCATTTGTGATAGCTGATAAGAGCGCTGCCGAGCCTTCTTTTGAAGCAAGTGGGATGTATTTTAACCAAATTTTTTTTGATCTTTGAGAACTGAGATATTGGAGTAAACCAAGCGTAAATTTTGTCCAGCCCCGGCCCAAGATATATCATCGGCGCCGGACACGGGCGGCCGCTGTCGTGGATCACCTACGCTGGTGCCTACTACGTAGCGTACCTGCTCAAGATCGTCTCGGGCGGCGCCCCGCTGCCGCACGACGTGGCCGGGTTCGTGGGCGGCATGCAGTATTACCTCGGCCTGACTGGTTTACGACGTTGCCACGATGGCGGCCGGCTGCCCGGGCATGCCGGTGGGGCTGGACCGCATCGCTACTAGCCTGCGCATCCATCCGCCGTGGGGGAGCCCTCGCCTCGCAGGCGCCTCCCTTGTCAAGCGTTTAATGGTAGTAGTTCATAAGATTGTTAGTACTAGTTTTATATAGGTCAAGCGTTTGTTTTTCTCATCGAGAAAAACATTTGATTTTCATTTTAGTAGTACTAGTAAAGAGGCCCATGCGTTGCAACGGGTGAAAATTAAAATCACACGCCCCTTGTCATTTCATAGCTTATCCTCATCCCGCAATGATAACTGTGATGTTTATGTGATCATAATGCATCCAAATGTGATCAATCCAAAAATGATGAGTTGATCCACTACATAACACACTATCTATGTAGACTAGCATTGACTCACAAGCTCATGTGGAGTCCGTTATCATACATGGATATCATTAATAGCTAACGACCAATAGATGAAGGTTGAAAATATCGCTCTAAGGCCAGCTCCAACGCAAGAGCGTTTAAAATCCTGAGCAAATTAACATGCACAATCATCTAGTGCTTATAGCTACATTGTATATACAAGTTCAAGATTTTTTTTTCAATTACTAACCTGAGGCATACAGTGTATTTTCGGTATTTATCAAATAAATTGTAATTGGTTAGTAACTTTCCTACCATATATACCAATGACAAAAGTGTCAGATTAACACTTAATTTAGGCTAAAAAAGTTACTAACCAAGCGCTCCTGCGATAAATTTTTCGGTATTTATGAAATAAAGTGTAATTGGTTAGTAACTTTCCTACCATATACGTATACCAATGACAAAAAGGTCGTATTAACACTTAATTTAGGCTCAGTTAAGTATTTTTGGTTACATTTATAATTTACAATACTAAATTTATGGATTAGACAAGATTGTACGTGACTTCACAAATATCTTTAATAATGCACAATACTAAATTTAACAAATTTGTTTAGTGTGATCAACCCAGTGTACTCTTGTTCTCTAGGCAATGGATCCTTCAAGATCGAATTCGGGTCGTCACCGGCACTTCCCGGGAGACTTCTCGACTAGCTGCCTGGACACTACTTTTCTTTTCCAACAATAGCAAAAAACTACGATCATGACAACATCGACGTGTCATCGGTATGTGGGGGATGGAGAGGATGAAAAACATTCTTTCAAGAGTTTTCTTATAATATTGATGTTTGATTAATATAGAGATTCAGCTCCTTCGAAATAAAAAAAAGTTAAACATCACGAGCTACAGCGTGTACCCAATGGCGGATCTAGGATCTAGTTACTCGGGGTGCCAAACATCAATACCTAGTTAAAAGTTGTAGAAATTACACAAAAGTAGTATGACTGGGCCTAAACTTCATAGTAAATCCAACAAATAGTACAAAAATTAAGGTTAAATATACTATACCAACTATTTTTCCTTTTACTGCTAAAAAAAATTACTATTTTCCTTTTCATCGGCCCCTGCGTGTACCCTTTCCTTTAGATGCACATCGCCGGGTGATCCCTCAGCAAGAATTATAAATTCTCCCATAGAGTGTCCAAAAATTCACACATGCCACGGTCTCCAAAGGAGAAACAACAAGTGATACTTCACCTTATCAAAAAAAGAACAGAAAAAAAACAAGACCGCGGTTGACACCATATTTTGGCACAGTCAAGAACTTAAGTAAGATGGGCTCAAATGGAGAAGTGATCTACATGAAAAAGTTCAGTATTGTCGACATGAACATCTTTGGAATTTGGGCCATCACCATCCGATCTCATCTTGAGGGCCGAAGTTGTGCTCAAAGTACTAGGATTTTGTATCCAGAGTAATGTTTGGCCGATTAGGCCTCCAAGACAACCTCATATGATAAAAGTTTATACACGGGTTGTCTTCGTCTCGTCGAAACGGTCGATTTTGATATATAAATCGTTTTAATCGAAAGTCGTATGTAAAATTTAGAGCCGAAAATGCGCGACTGAATTAGGATGGCCGGACACTCCAGGGGAAATCATCCAGGTTTCAGATTTCTTTGTTGCAGACTTCGGAAAATAGCCGAAAACCCCCTCAAGACGGCCTTTGATAAACCAACATTAAACACGAAAGTTGTTCGTCCTGTTGAAAAGGTCGAAATTGCTTTTGTGCTCGTTTCCATCCGAGGTCGTTTACCGGCTTAAAAAAGACTTTGTAGCCAGTTTTAAACCGAACGGTTTTGGAAAGTTCGGACAAAAAACGTCCGAATTTGACTAGGGTTTTGGATGTGAATCCAAGCCTTTTTCTTGCACAGGAAGTCTAGCCGCCACTTATATACCTAAGGGGTGACGGCCGATTGGACAACACACAATCGGTCTATCAATATATTATCTTTTATCTTTATTTTTATCTTCTCCTTTGTTCATTTTCTTCCTCGTTCTTCGTTCGTTCTTCTTGTTGCAGGACGGTGAACCACAAGGCCCTAGGGACGGTCAAGCCGATCTAGGGCAGCCCATAGCCACTGCACGACCTGACAGGGTGACTTCCGAGCGTGTGGGATTTCAGGTTTACAAAAGCGCCCGCCGGATTGCTTGCGTACCGCATTTCCGAACGGGCCTCCTTCAACGTGAGGTGCGGTGCATCATCTTTGGCGTTGAAGGTACACGGTGACGTGTTCATGTGCGAACAACTGACGGTCTTTAAAATAGAATAATAAATAAAAATAAGAAACGTACCAGCATTTGCTATCATCATACCAACATACGCGTGCCAACCAACCACGTACTGAGAGTTGATAGGTGCAGTATGTGTTGTATGGATTGGGGCCCATCGTCCCATGTTGCATCCTGCATGACTGGTCCTCCAAATCTGCATGAGCTAAGATGTGATATCCAAATAAGCTGCATGCTCAGGGCATATAAATGGGCCGATTTTCAGCCTTGATCAATCATTTGTGATAACTGATAAGAGCGCTGCCGAGCCTTCTTTTGAAGCAAGTGGGATGTATTTTAACCAAAAACTTTTTGATCTTTGAGAACTGAGATATTGGAGTAAACCAAGCGTAAATTTTGTCCAGCCCCGGCCCAAGATATATCATCGGCGCCGGACACGGGCGGCCGCTGTCGTGGATCACCTACGCTGGTGCCTACTACGTAGCGTACCTGCTCAAGATCGTCTCGGGCGGCACCCCGCTGCCGCACGACGTGGCCGGGTTCGTGGGCGGCATGCAGTATTACCTCGGCCTGACTGGTTTACGACGTTGCCACGATGGCGGCCGGCTGTCCGGGCATGCCGGTGGGGCTGGACCGCATCGCTACTAGCCTGCGCATCCATCCGCCATGGGGGCGCCCTCGCCTGCGCCTCCCTTGTCAAGCGTTTAATGGTAGTAGTTCATAAGATTGTTAGTACTAGTTTTATATAGGTCAAGCGTTTGTTTTTCTCATCGAGAAAAACATTTGATTTTCATTTTAGTAGTACTAGTAAAAAGGCCCATGCGTTGCAACGGGTGAAAATTAAAATCACACGCCCCTTGTCATTTCATAGCTTATCCTCATCCCCGCAATGATAACTGTGATGTTTATGTGATCATAATGCATCCAAATGTGATCAATCCAAAAATGATGAGTTATCCACTACATAACACACTATCTATGTAGACTAGCATTGACTCACAAGCTCATGTGGAGTCCGTTATCATACATGGATATCATTAATAGCTAACGACCAATAGATGAAGGTTGAAAATATCGCTCTAAGGCCAGCTCCAACGCAAGAGCGTTTAAAATCCTGAGCAAATTAACATGCACAATCATCCAGTGCTTATAGCTACATTGTATATACAAGTTCAAGATTTTTTTTCAATTACTAACCTGAGGCATACATTGTATTTTCGGTATTTATCAAATAAATTGTAATTGGTTAGTAACTTTCCTACCATATATACCAATGACAAAAGTGTCGGATTAACACTTAATTTAGGCTAAAAAAAGTTACTAACCAAGCGCTCCTGCGATAAATTTTTCGGTATTTATGAAATAAAGTGTAATTGGTTAGTAACTTTCCTACCATATACGTATACCAATGACAAAAAGGTCGTATTAACACTTAATTTAGGCTCAGTTAAGTATTTTTGGTTACATTTATAATTTACAATACTAAATTTATGGATTAGACAAGATTGTACGTGACTTCACAAATATCTTTAATAATGCACAATACTAAATTTAACAAATTTGTTTAGTGTGATCAACCCAGTGTACTCTTGTTCTCTAGGCAATGGATCCTTCAAGATCGAATTCGGGTCGTCACCGGCACTTCCCGGGAGACTTCTCGACTAGCTGCCTGGACACTACTTTTCTTTTCCAACAATAGCAAAAAACTACGATCATGACAACATCGACGTGTCATCGGTATGTGGGGGATGGAGAGGATGAAAAACATTCTTTCAAGAGTTTTCTTATAATATTGATGTTTGATTAATATAGAGATTCAGCTCCTTCGAAATAAAGAAAAGTTAAACATCACGAGCTACAGCGTGTACCCAATGGCGGATCTAGGATCTAGTTACTCGGGGTGCCAAACATCAATACCTAGTTAAAAGTTGTAGAAATTACACAAAAGTAGTATGACTGTGCCTAAACTTCATAGTAAATCCAACAAATAGTACAAAAACTAAGGTTAAATATACTATACCAACTATTTTTCTTTTTACTGCTAAAAAAAATTACTATTTTCCTTTTCATCGGCCCCTGCGTGTACCCTTTCCTTTAGATGCACATCGCCGGGTGATCCCTCAGCAAGAATTATAAATTCTCCCATAGAATGTCCAAAAATTCACACATGCCACGGTCTCCAAAGGAGAAACAACAAGTGATACTTCACCTTATCAAAAAAAAGAACAGAAAAAAAACAAGACCGCGGTTGACACCATATTTTGGCACAGCCAAGAACTTAAGTAAGATGGGCTTAAATCGAGAAGTGATCTACATGAAAAAGTTCAGTATTGTCGACATGAACATCTTTGGAATTTGGGCCATCACCATCCGATCTCATCTTGAGGGCCGAAGTTGTGCTCAAAGTACTAGGATTTTGTATGCAGAGTAATGTTTGGCCGATTAGGCCTCCAAGACAGCCTCATATGATAAAAGTTTATACACGGGTTGTCTTCGTCTCGTCGGAACGGTCGATTTTGATATAAAAATCGTTTTAATCGAAGGTCGTATGTAAAATTTAGAGCCGAAAATGCGCGACTGAATATGGATGGCCGGACACTCCAGGGGAAATCATCCAGGTTTCAGATTTCTTTGTTGCAGACTTCGGAAAATAGCCGAAAACCCCTCAAGACGGCCTTTCATAAACAAACATTAAACACGAAAGTTGTTTGTCTTGTTGAAAAGGTCGAAATTGCTTTTGGGCTCGTTTCCATCCGAGGTCGTTTACCGCCTTAAAAAAGACTTTGTAGCCAGTTTTAAACCGAACGGTTTTGGAAAGTTCGGACAAAAAACGTCCGAATTTGACTAGGGTTTTGGATGTGAATCCAAGCCTTTTTCTTGCACAGGAAGTCTAGCCGCCACTTATATACCTAAGGGGTGACGGCCGATTGGACAACACACAATCGGTCTATCAATATATTATCTTTTATCTTTATTTTTATATTCTCCTTTGTTCATTTTCTTCCTCGTTCTTCGTTCGTTCTTCTTGTTGCAGAACGGTGAACCACAAGGCCCTAGGTACGGTCAAGCCGATCTAGGGCAGCCCATAGCCACTGCACGGCCTGACAGGATGCCTTCCGAGCGTGTGGGATTTCAGGTTTACAAAAGCGTCCACCGGATTGCTTGCGTACCGCATTTCCGAACGGGCCTCCTTCAACGTGAGGTGCGGTGCATCATCTTTGGCGTTGAAGGTACACGATGACGTGTTCATGTGCGAACAACTGACGGTCCTTAAAATAGAATAATAAATAAAAATAAGAAACGTACCAGCATTTGCTATCATCATACCAACATACGCGTGCCAACCAACCACGTACTGAGAGTTGATAGGTGCAGTATGTGTTGTATGGATTGGTGCCCATCGTCCCATGTTGCATCCTGCATGACTGGTCATCCAAATCTGCATGAGCTAAGCTGTGATATCCAAATAAGCTGCATGCTCAGGGCATATAAATGGGCCGATTTTCAGCCTTGATCAATCATTTGTGATAACTGATAAGAGCACTGCCGAGCCTTCTTTTGAAGCAAGTGGGATGTATTTTAACCAAAAACTTTTTGATCTCTGAGAACTGAGATATTGGAGTAAACCAAGCGTAAATTTTGTCCAGCCCCGACCCAAGATATATCATCGGCGCCGGACACAGGCGGCCGCTGTCGTGGATCACCTACGCTGGTGCCTACTACGTAGTGTACCTGCTCAAGATCGTCTCGGGCGGCGCCCCGGTGCCGCACGACGTGGCCGGGTTCGTGGGCGGCATGCAGTATTACCTCGGCCTGACTGGTTTACGACGTTGCCACGATGGCGGCCGGCTGCCCGGGCATGCCGGTGGGGCTGGACCGCATCGCTACTAGCCTGCGCATCCATCCGCCGTGGGGGAGCCCTCGCCTCGCAGGCGCCTCCCTTGTCAAGCGTTTAATGGTAGTAGTTCATAAGATTGTTAGTACTAGTTTTATATAGGTCAAGCGTTTGTTTTTCTCATCGAGAAAAACATTTGATTTTCATTTTAGTAGTACTAGTAAAAAGGCCCATGCGTTGCAACGGGTGAAAATTAAAATCACACGCCCCTTGTCATTTCATAGCTTATCCTCATCCCCGCAATGATAACTGTGATGTTTATGTGATCATAATGCATCCAAATGTGATCAATCCAAAAATGATGAGTTATCCACTACATAACACACTATTTATGTAGACTAGCATTGACTCACAAGCTCATGTGGAGTCCGTTATCATACATGGATATCATTAATAGCTAACGACCAATAGATGAAGGTTGAAAATATCGCTCTAAGGCCAGGTCCAACGCAAGAGCGTTTAAAATCCTGAGCAAATTAACATGCACAATCATCCAGTGCTTATAGCTACATTGTATATACAAGTTCAAGATTTTTTTTCAATTACTAACCTGAGGCATACAGTGTATTTTCGGTATTTATCAAATAAATTGTAATTGGTTAGTAACTTTCCTACCATATATACCAATGACAAAAGTGTCGGTTTAACACTTAATTTGGGCTAAAAAAAGTTACTAACCAAGCGCTCCTGCGATAAATTTTTCGGTATTTATGAAATGAAGTGTAATTGGTTAGTAACTTTCCTACCATATACGTATACCAATGACAAAAAGGTCGTATTAACACTTAATTTAGGCTCAGTTAAGTATTTTTGGTTACATTTATAATTTACAATACTAAATTTATGGATTAGACAAGATTGTACGTGACTTCACAAATATCTTTAATAATGCACAATACTAAATTTAACAAATTTGTTTAGTGTGATCAACCCAGTGTACTCTTGTTCTCTAGGCAATGGATCCTTCAAGATCGAATTCGGGTCGTCACCGGCACTTCCCGGGAGACTTCTCGACTAGCTGCCTGGACACTACTTTTCTTTTCCAACAATAGCAAAAAACTACGATCATGACAACATCGACGTGTCATCGGTATGTGGGGGATGGAGAGGATGAAAAACATTCTTTCAAGAGTTTTCTTATAATATTGATGTTTGATTAATATAGAGATTTAGCTCCTTCGAAATAAAAAAAATTTAAACATCACGAGCTACAGCGTGTACCCAATGGCGGATCTAGGATCTAGTTACTCGGGGTGCCAAACATCAATACCTAGTTAAAAGTTGTAGAAATTACACAAAAGTAGTATGACAGGGCCTAAACTTCATAGTAAATCCAACAAATAGTACAAAAATTAAGGTTAAATATACTATACCAACTATTTTTCTTTTTACTACTAAAAAAATTACTATTTTCCTTTTCATCGGCCCCTGCGTGTACCCTTTCCTTTAGATGCACATCGCCGGGTGATCCCTCAGCAAGAATTATAAATTCTCCCATAGAGTGTCCAAAAATTCACACGTGCCACGGTCTCCAAAGGAGAAACAACAAGTGATACTTCACCTTATCAAAAAAAGAACAGAAAAAAAACAAGACCGCGGTTGACACCATATTTTGGCACGGTCAAGAACTTAAGTAAGATGGGCTCAAATGGAGAAGTGATCTACATGAAAAAGTTCAGTATTGTCGACATGAACATCTTTGGAATTTGGGCCATCACCATCCGATCTCATCTTGAGGGCCAAAGTTGTGCTCAAAGTATTAGGATTTTGTATGCAGAGTAATGTTTGGCCGATTAGGCCTCCAAGACAGCCTCATATGATAAAAGTTTATACACGGTTTGTCTTCGTCTCGTTGAAACGGTCGATTTTGATATAAAAATTGTCTTAATCGAAGGTCGTATGTAAAATTTAGAGCCGAAAATGCGCGAATGAATTAGGATGGCCGGACACTCCAGGGGCAATCATCCAGGTTTCAGATTTCTTTGTTGCAGACTTCGGAAAATAGCCGAAAACCCCCTCAAGACGGCCTCTGATAAACAAACATTAAACACGAAAGTTGTTCGTCTTGTTGAAAAGGTCGAAATTGCTTTTGGGCTCGTTTCCATCCGAGGTCGTTTACCGCCTCAAAAAAGACTTTGTAGCCAGTTTTAAACCGAATGGTTTTGGAAAGTTCGGACAAAAAACATCCGAATTTGACTAGGGTTTTGGATGTGAATCCAAGCCTTTTTTTTGCACGGGAAGTCTAGCCGCCACTTATATACCTAAGGGGTGACGGCCGATTGGACAACACACAATCGGTCTATCAATATATTATCTTTTATCTTTATTTTTATCTTCTCCTTTGTTCATTTTCTTCCTTGTTCTTCGTTCGTTCTTCTTGTTGCAGGACGGTGAACCACAAGGCCCTAGGGACGGTCAAGCCGATCTAGGGCAGCCCATAGCCACTACACGGCCTGACAGGGTGCCTTCCGAGCGTGTGGGATTTCAGGTCTACAAAAGCGCCCGGCGGATTGCTTACGTACCGCATTTCCGAACGGGCCTCCTTCAACGTGAGGTGCGGTGCATCATCTTTGGCGTTGAAGGTACACGGTGACGTGTTCATGTGCGAATAACTGACGGTCCTTAAAATAGAATAATAAATAAAAATAAGAAACGTACCAGCATTTGCTATCATCATACCAACATACGCGTGCCAACCAACCACGTACTGAGAGTTGACAGGTGCAGTATGTGTTGTATGGATTGGTGCCCATCGTCCCCATGTTGCATCCTGCATGACTGGTCATCCAAATCTGCATGAGCTAAGCTGTGATATCCAAATAAGCTGCATGCTCAGGGCATATAAATGGGCCGATTTTCAGCCTTGATCAATCATTTGTGATACCTGATAAGAGCGCTGCCGAGCCTTCTTTTGAAGCAAGTGGGATGTATTTTAACCAAAAACTTTTTGATCTTTGAGAACTGAGATATTGGAGTAAACCAAGCGTAAATTTTGTCCAGCCCCGGCCCAAGATATATCATCGGCGCCGGACACGGGCGGCCGCTGTCGCGGATCCCCTACGCTGGTGCCTACTACGTAGCGTACCTGCTCAAGATCGTCTCGGGCGGCGCCCCGCTGCCGCACGACGTGGCCGGGTTCGTGGGCGGCATGCAGTATTACCTCGGCCTGACTGGTTTACGACGTTGCCACGATGGCCGGCTGCCCGGGTATGCCGGTGGGGCTGGACCGCATCGCTACTAGCCTGCGCATCCATCCGCCGTGGGGGAGCCCTCGCCTCGCAGGCGCCTCCCTTGTCAAGCGCTTAATGGTAGTAGTTCATAAGATTGTTAGTACTAGTTTTATATAGGTCAAGCATTTGTTTTTCTCATCGAGAAAAACATTTGATTTTCATTTTAGTAGTACTAGTAAAAAGGCCCATGCGTTGCAACGGGTGAAAATTAAAATCACACGCCCCTTGTCATTTCATAGCTTATCCTCATCCCGCAATGATAACTGTGATGTTTATGTGATCATAATGCATCCAAATGTGATCAATCCAAAAATGATGAGTTGATCCACTACATAACACACTATCTATGTAGACTAGCATTGACTCACAAGCTCATGTGGAGTCCGTTATCATACATGGATATCATTAATAGCTAACGACCAATAGATGAAGGTTGAAAATATCGCTCTAAGGCCAGCTCCAACGCAAGAGCGTTTAAATCCTGAGCAAATTAACATGCACAATCATCCAGTGCTTATAGCTACATTGTATATACAAGTTCAAGATTTTTTTTCAATTACTAACCTGAGGCATACAGTGTATTTTCGGTATTTATCAAATAAATTGTAATTGGTTAGTAACTTTCCTACCATATATACCAATGACAAAAGTGTCAGATTAACACTTAATTTAGGCTAAAAAAAGTTACTAACCAAGCGCTCCTGCGATAAATTTTTCGGTATTTATGAAATAAAGTGTAATTGGTTAGTAACTTTCCTACCATATACGTATACCAATGACAAAAAGGTCGTATTAACACTTAATTTAGGCTTAGTTAAGTATTTTTGGTTACATTTATAATTTACAATACTAAATTTATGGATTAGACAAGATTGTACGTGACTTCACAAATATCTTTAGTAATGCACAATACTAAATTTAACAAATTTGTTTAGTGTGATCAACCCAGTGTACTCTTGTTCTCTAGGCAATGGATCCTTCAAGATCGAATTCGGGTCGTCACCGGCACTTCCCGGGAGACTTCTCGACTAGCTGCCTGGACACTACTTTTCTTTTCCAACAATAGCAAAAAACTACGATCATGACAACATCGACGTGTCATCGGTATGTGGGGGATGGAGAGGATGAAAAACATTCTTTCAAGAGTTTTCTTATAATATTGATGTTTGATTAATATAGAGATTTAGCTCCTTCGAAATAAAAAAAGTTAAACATCACGAGCTACAGCGTGTACCCAATGGCGGATCTAGGATCTAGTTACTCGGGGTGCCAAACATCAATACCTAGTTAAAAGTTGTAGAAATTACACAAAAGTAGTATGACTGGGCCTAAACTTCATAGTAAATCCAACAAATAGTACAAAAATTAAGGTTAAATATACTATACCAACTATTTTTCTTTTTACTGCTAATTTTTTTTACTATTTTCCTTTTCATCGGCCCCTGCGTGTACCCTTTCCTTTAGATGCACATCGCCGGGTGATCCCTTAGCAAGAATTATAAATTCTCCCATAGAGTGTCCAAAAATTCACACGTGCCACGGTCTCCAAAGGAGAAACAACAAGTGATACTTCACCTTATCAAAAAAAGAACAGAAAAAAAACAAGACCGCGGTTGACACCATATTTTGGCACAGTCAAGAACTTAAGTAAGATGGGCTCAAATGGAGAAGTGATCTACATGAAAAAGTTCAGTATTGTCGACATGAACATCTTTGGAATTTGGGCCATCACCATCCGATCTCATCTTGAGGGCCGAAGTTTTTCTCAAAGTACTAGGATTTTGTATGCAGAGTAATGTTTGGCCGATTAGGCCTCCAAGATAGCCTCATGTGATAAAAGTTTATACACGGGTTCGTCGAAATGGTCGATTTTGATATAAAAATCGTCTTAATCGAAGGTCGTATGTAAAATTTAGAGCCGAAAATGCGCGACTGAATTAGGATGGCCGGACACTCCATGGGCAATCATCCAGGTTTCAGATTTCTTTGTTGCAGACTTCGGAAAATAGCCGAAAACCCCCTCAAGACGGCCTCTGATAAACAAACATTAAACACGAAAGTTGTTCGTCTTGTTGAAAAGGTCGAAATTGCTTTTGGGCTCGTTTCCATCCGAGGTCGTTTACCGCCTCAAAGAAGACTTTGTAGCCAGTTTTAAACCGAACGGTTTTGGAAAGTTCGGACAAAAAACGTCCGAATTTGACTAGGGTTTTGGATGTGAATCCAAGCCTTTTTCTTGCACGGGAAGTCTAGCCGCCACTTATATACCTAAGGGGTGACGGCCGATTGGACAACACACAATCGGTCTATCAATATATTATCTTTTATCTTTATTTTTATCTTCTCCTTTGTTCATTTTCTTCCTCGTTCTTCATTCGTTCTTCTTGTTGCAGGACGGTGAACCACAAGGCCCTAGGGACGGTCAAGCCGATCTAGGGCAGCCCATAGCCACTGCACGGCCTGACAGGGTGCCTTCCGAGCGTGTGGGATTTCAGGTTTACAAAAGCGCTCGCCGGATTGCTTGCGTACCGCATTTCTGAACGGGCCTCCTTCAACGTGAGGTGCGGTGCATCATCTTTGGCGTTGAAGGTACACGGTGACGTGTTCATGTGCGAACAACTGACGGTCCTTAAAATAGAATAATAAATAAAAATAAGAAATGTACCAGCATTTGCTATCATCATACCAACATATGTGTGCCAACCAACCAGGTACTGAGAGTTGACAGGTGCAGTATATGTTGTATGGATTGGTGCCCATCGTCCCCATGTTGCATCCTGCATGACTGGTCATCAAAATCTGCATGAGCTAAGCTGTGATATCCAAATAAGCTGCATGCTCAGGGCATATAAATGGGCCGATTTTCAGCCTTGATCAATCATTTGTGATAACTGATAAGAGCGCTACCGAGCCTTCTTTTGAAGCAAGTGGGATGTATTTTAACCAAAAACTTTTTGATATTTGAGAACTGAGATATTGGAGTAAACCAAGCGTAAATTTTGTCCAGCCCCGGCCCAAGATATATCATCGGCGCCGGACACGGGCGGCCGCTGTCGTGGATCACCTACGCTGGTGCCTACTACGTAGCGTACCTGCTCAAGATCGTCTCGGGCGGCGCCTCGCTGCCGCACGACGTGGCCGGGTTCGTGGGCGGCATGCAGTATTACCTCGGCCTGACTGGTTTATGACGTTGCCACGATGGCGGCCGGCTGCCCGGGCATGCCGGTGGGGCTGGACCGCATCGCTACTAGCCTGCGCATCCATCCGCCGTGGGGGAGCCCTCGCCTCGCAGGCGCCTCCCTTGTCAAGCGTTTAATGGTAGTAGTTCATAAGATTGTTAGTACTAGTTTTATATAGGTCAAGCGTTTGTTTTTCTCATCGAGAAAAACATTTGATTTTCATTTTAGTAGTACTACTAAAAAGGCCCATGCGTTGCAACGGGTGAAAATTAAAATCACACGCCCCTTGTCATTTCATAGCTTATCCTCATCCCCGCAATGATAACTGTGATGTTTATGTGATCATAATGCATCCAAATGTGATCAATCCAAAAATGATGAGTTGATCCACTACATAACACACTATCTATGTAGACTAGCATTGACTCACAAGCTCATGTGGAGTCCGTTATCATACCTGGATATCATTAATAGCTAACGACCAATAGATGAAGGTTGAAAATATCGCTCTAAGGCCAGCTCCAACGCAAGAGCGTTTAAAATCCTGAGCAAATTAACATGCACAATCATCCAGTGCTTATAGCTACATTGTATATACAAGTTCAAGATTTTTTTTCAATTACTAACCTGAGGCATACAGTGTATTTTCGGTATTTATCAAATAAATTATAATTGGTTAGTAACTTTCCTACCATATATACCACTGACAAAAGTGTCGGATTAACACTTAATTTAGGCTAAAAAAAGTTACTAACCAAGCGCTCCTGCGATCAATTTTTCGGTATTTATGAAATGAAGTGTAATTGGTTAGTAACTTTCCTACCATATACGTATACCAATGACAAAAAGGTCGTATTAACACTTAATTTAGGCTTAGTTAAGTATTTTTGGTTACATTTATAATTTACAATACTAAATTTATGGATTAGACAAGATTGTATGTGACTTTACAAATATCTTTAATAATGCACAATACTAAATTTAACAAATTTGTTTAGTGTGATCAACCCAGTGTACTCTTGTTCTCTAGGCAATGGATCCTTCAAGATCGAATTCGGGTCGTCAGCGGCACTACCCGGGAGACTTCTCGACTAGCTGCCTGGACACTACTTTTCTTTTCCAACAATAGCAAAAAAACTACGATCATGACAACATCGACGTGTCATCGGTATGTGGGGGATGGAGAGGATGAAAAACATTCTTTCAAGAGTTTTCTTATAATATTGATGTTTGATTAATATAGAGATTCAGCTCCTTCGAAATAAAAAAAAGTTAAACATCACGAGCTACAGCGTGTACCCAATGGCGGATCTAGGATCTAGTTACTCGGGGTGCCAAACATCAATACCTAGTTAAAAGTTGTAGAAATTACACAAAAGTAGTATGACTGGGCCTAAACTTCATAGTAAATCCAACAAATAGTACAAAAATTAAGGTTAAATATACTATACCAACTATTTTTCTTTTTACTGCTAAAAAAATTACTATTTTCCTTTTCATCGGCCCCTGCGTGTACCCTTTCCTTTAGATGCACATCGCCGGGTGATCCCTCAGCAAGAATTATAAATTCTCCCATAGAGTGTCCAAAAATTCACATGTGCCACGGTCTCCAAAGGAGAAACAACAAGTGATACTTCACCTTATCAAAAAAAGAACAGAAAAAAAAACAAGACCGCGGTTGACACCATATTTTGGCACGGTCAAGAACTTAAGTAAGATGGGCTCAAATGGAGAAGTGATCTACATGAAAAAGTTCAGTATTGTCGACATGAACATCTTTGGAATTTGGGCCATCACCATCCGATCTCATCTTGAGGGCCGAAGTTGTGCTCAAAGTATTAGGATTTTGTATGCAGAGTAATGTTTGGCCGATTAGGCCTCCAAGACAGCCTCATATGATAAAAGTTTATACACCGGTTGTCTTCGTCTCGTCGAAACGGTCGATTTTGATATAAAAATCGTCTTAATCGAAGGTCGTATGTAAAATTTAGAGCCGAAAATGCGCGACTGAATTAGGATGGCCGGACACTCCAGGGGCAATCATCCAGGTTTCAGATTTCTTTGTTGCAGACTTCGGAAAATAGCCGAAAACCCCCTCAAGACGGCCTCTGATAAACAAACATTAAACACGAAAGTTGTTCGTCTTGTTGAAAAGGTCGAAATTGCTTTTGGGCTCGTTTCCATCCGAGGTCGTTTACCGCCTCAAAAAAGACTTTGTAGCCAGTTTTAAACCGAACGGTTTTGGAAAGTTCGGACAAAAAACGTCCGAATTTGACTAGGGTTTTGGATGTGAATCCAAGCCTTTTTCTTGCACGGGAAGTCTAGCCGCCACTTATATACCTAAGGGGTGACGGCCGATTGGACAACACACAATCGGTCTATCAATATATTATCTTTTATCTTTATTTTTATCTTCTCCTTTGTTCATTTTCTTCCTCGTTCTTCGTTCGTTCTTCTTGTTGCAGGACGGTGAACCACAAGGCCCTAGGGACGGTCAAGCCGATCTAGGGCAGCCCATAGCCACTGCACGGCCTGACAGGGTGCCTTCCGAGCGTGTGGGATTTCAGGTTTACAAAAGCGCTCGCCGGATTGCTTGCGTACCGCATTTCTGAACGGGCCTCCTTCAACGTGAGGTGCGGTGCATCATCTTTGGCGTTGAAGGTACACGGTGACGTGTTCATGTGCGAACAACTGACGGTCCTTAAAATAGAATAATAAATAAAAATAAGAAACATACCAGCATTTGCTATCATCATACCAACATATGCGTGCCAACCAACCAGGTACTGAGAGTTGACAGGTGCAGTATATGTTGTATGGATTGGTGCCCATCGTCCCCATGTTGCATCCTGCATGACTGGTCATCCAAATCTGCATGAGCTAAGCTGGGATATCCAAATAAGCTGCATGCTCAGGGCATATAAATGGGCCGATTTTCAGCCTTGATCAATCATTTGTGATAACTGATAAGAGCGCTGCCGAGCCTTCTTTTGAAGCAAGTGGGATGTATTTTAACCAAAAACTTTTTGATCTTTGAGAACTGAGATATTGGAGTAAACCAAGCGTAAATTTTGTCCAGCCCCGGCCCAAGATATATCATCGGCGCCGGACACGGGCGGCCGCTGTCGTGGATCACCTACGCTGGTGCCTACTACGTAGCGTACCTGCTCAAGATCGTCTCGGGCGGCGCCCCGCTGCCGCACGACGTGGCCGGGTTCGTGGGCGGCATGCAGTATTACCTCGGCCTGACTGGTTTACGACGTTGCCACGATGGCGGCCGGCTGCCCGGGCATGCCGGTGGGGCTGGACCGCATCGCTACTAGCCTGCGCATCCATCCACCGTGGGGGAGCCCTCGCCTCGCAGGCGCCTCCCTTGTCAAGCGTTTAATGGTAGTAGTTCATAAGATTGTTAGTACTAGTTTTATATAGGTCAAGCGTTTGTTTTTCTCATCGAGAAAAACATTTGATTTTCATTTTAGTAGTACTAGTAAAAAGGCCCATGCGTTGCAACGGGTGAAAATTAAAATCACACGCCCCTTGTCATTTCATAGCTTATCCTCATCCCCGCAATGATAACTGTGATGTTTATGTGATCATAATGCATCCAAATGTGATCAATCCAAAAATGATGAGTTGATCCACTACATAACACACTATCTATGTAGACTAGCATTGACTCACAAGCTCATGTGGAGTCCGTTATCATACCTGGATATCATTAATAGCTAACGACCAATAGATGAAGGTTGAAAATATCGCTCTAAGGCTAGCTCCAACGCAAGAGCGTTTAAAATCCTGAGCAAATTAACATGCACAATCATCCAGTGCTTATAGCTACATTGTATATACAAGTTCAAGATTTTTTTTCAATTACTAACCTGAGGCATACAGTGTATTTTCGGTATTTATCAAATAAATTGTAATTGGTTAGTAACTTTGCTACCATATATACCACTGACAAAAGTGTCGGATTAACACTTAATTTAGGCTAAAAAAAGTTACTAACCAAGCGCTCCTGCGATCAATTTTTCGGTATTTATGAAATGAAGTGTAATTGGTTAGTAACTTTCCTACCATATACGTATACCAATGACAAAAAGGTCGTATTAACACTTAATTTAGGCTCAGTTAAGTATTTTTGGTTACATTTATAATTTACAATACTAAATTTATGGATTAGACAAGATTGTACGATGACTTCACAAATATCTTTAATAATGCACAATACTAAATTTAACAAATTTGTTTAGTGTGATCAACCCAGTGTACTCTTGTTCTCTAGGCAATGGATCCTTCAAGATCGAATTCGGGTCGTCACCGGCACTACCCGGGAGACTTCTCGACTAGCTGCCTGGACACTACTTTTCTTTTCCAACAATAGCAAAAAACTACGATCATGACAACATCGACGTGTCATCGGTATGTGGGGGATGGAGAGGATGAAAAACATTCTTTCAAGAGTTTTTTTATAATATTTATGTTTGATTAATATAGAGATTCAGCTCCATCGAAATAAAAAAAAGTTAAACATGACGAGCTACAGCGTGTACCCAATGGCGGATCTAGGATCTAGTTACTCGGGGTGCCAAACATCAATACCTAGTTAAAAGTTGTAGAAATTACACAAAAGTAGTATGACTGGGCCTAAACTTCATAGTAAATCCAACAAATAGTACAAAAATTAAGGTTAAATATACTATACCAACTATTTTTCTTTTTACTGCTAAAAAAATTACTATTTTCCTTTTCATCGGCCCCTGCGTGTACCCTTTCCTTTAGATGCACATCACCGGGTGATCCCTCCGCAAGAATTATAAATTCTCCCATAGAGTGTCCAAAAATTCACATGTGCCACGGTCTCCAAAGGAGAAACAACAAGTGATACTTCACCTTATCAAAAAAAGAACAGAAAAAGAAACAAGACCGCGGTTGACACCATATTTTGGCACGGTCAAGAATTTAAGTAAGATGGGCTCAAATGGAGAAGTGATCTACATGAAAAAGTCCAGTATTGTCGACATGAACATCTTTGGAATTTGGGCCATCACCATCCGATCTCATCTTGAGGGCCGAAGTTGTGCTCAAAGTACTAGGATTTTGTATGCAGAGTAAGATTTGGCCGATTAGGCCTCCAAGACAGACTCATATGATAAAAGTTTATACACCGGTTGTCTTCGTCTCGTCGAAACGGTCGATTTTGATATAAAAATTGTCTTAATCGAAGGTCGTATGTAAAATTTAGTGCCGAAAATGCGCGACTGAATTAGGATGGCCGGACACTCCAGGGGCAATCATGCAGGTTTCAGATTTCTTTGTTGCAGACTTCGGAAAATAGCCGAAAACCCCCTCAAGACGGCCTCTGATAAACAAACATTAAACACGAAAGTTGTTCGTCTTGTTGAAAAGGTCGAAATTGCTTTTGGGCTCGTTTCCATCCGAGGTCGTTTACCGCCTCAAAAAAGACTTTGTAGCCAGTTTTAAACCGAACGGTTTTGGAAAGTTCGGACAAAAAACGTCCGAATTTGACTAGGGTTTTGGATGTGAATCCAAGCCTTTTTCTTGCACGGGAAGTCTAGCCGCCACTTATATACCTAAGGGGTGACGGCCGATTGGACAACACACAATCGGTCTATCAATATATTATCTTTTATCTTTATTTTTATCTTCTCCTTTGTTCATTTTCTTCCTCGTTCTTCGTTCGTTCTTCTTGTTGCAGGACGGTGAACCACAAGGCCCTAGGGACGGTCAAGCCGATCTAGGGCAGCCCATAGCCACTGCACGGCCTGACAGGGTGCCTTCCGAGCGTGTGGGATTTCAGGTCTACAAAAGCGCCCGACGGATTGCTTGCGTACCGCATTTCCGAACGGGCCTCCTTCAACGTGAGGTGCGGTGCATCATCTTTGGCGTTGAAGGTACACGGTGACGTGTTCATGTGCGAATAACTGACGGTCCTTAAAATAGAATAATAAATAAAAATAAGAAACGTTCCAGCATTTGCTATCATCATACCAACATACGCGTGCCAACCAACCACGTACTGAGAGTTGACAGGTGCAGTATGTGTTGTATGGATTGGTGCCCATCGTCCCCATGTTGCATCCTGCATGACTGGTCATCCAAATCTGCATGAGCTAAGCTGTGATATCCAAATAAGCTGCATGCTCAGGGCATATAAATGGGCCGATTTTCAGCCTTGATCAATCATTTGTGATAACTGATAAGAGCGCTGCCGAGCCTTCTTTTGAAGCAAGTGGGATGTATTTTAACCAAAAACTTTTTGATCTTTGAGAACTGAGATATTGGAGTAAACCAAGCGTAAATTTTGTCCAGCCCCGGGCCAAGATATATCATCGGTGCCGGACACGGGCGGCCGCTGTCGTGGATCACCTACGCCGGTGCCTACTACGTAGCGTACCTGCTCAAGATCGTCTCGGGCGGCGCCTCGCTGCCGCACGACGTGGCCGGGTTTGTGGGCGGCATGCAGTATTACCTCGGCCTGACTGGTTTACGACGTTGCCACGATGGCGGCCGGCTGCCCGGGCATGCCGGTGGGGCTGGACCGCATCGCCACTAGCCTGCGCATCCATCCACCGTGGGGAGCCCTCGCCTCGCAGGCGCCGCCCTTGTCAAGCGTTTAATGGTAGTAGTTCATAAGATTGTTAGTACTAGTTTTATATAGGTCAAGCGTTTGTTTTTCTCATCGAAAAAAACATTTGATTTTCATTTTAGTAATACTAGTAAAAAGGCCCATGCGTTGCAACGGGTGAAAATTAAAATCACACGCCCCTTGTCATTTCATAGCTTATCCTCATCCGTGCAGTGATAACTGTGATGTTTATATGATCATAATGCATCCAAATGTGATCAATTCAAAAATGATGAGTTGATCCACCACATAACACACTATCTATGTAGGCTAGCATTGACTCACAAGCTCATGTGGAGTCTGTTATCATACATGGATATCATTAATAGCTAATGACCAACAGATGAAGGTTGAAAATATCGCTCTAAGGCCAGCTCCAACGCAAGAGCGTTTAAAATCCTAAGCAAATTAACATGCAGAATCATCCAGCGCTTATAGCTACATTGTATATAATTTTTTAGTGTCCGACTCTAGGTTATGTGTCGATGCTAGGAAAGTAGTTTGGATGATGCGTAAACTGCCGGATTTTATTCCTAGCGCCTGCATTGTACGTGCCCTAACCAAGTTACAGGTGGCAAAAAATACTCATAATTTTCTAAAAGAAAACTGAGATGGCTTTTCTCAACTCTTCTTGATCATCTACATCCATATGACAAGGAGCCTTCCAATGCTCACAAGTAAAAGAGCAATCGCGGCGAGGCGACATATGTTTGTTCCATTGTGGACATCTTATTATGGGGATGAGGAAGCTCCTCGATCTGCAAGGATTTGGTCCGTTGAAAATTGGCTGTAATGAAAGTAAAGTTGCTCATAATCTAGCTAATATTGATCACTCTGGAGGTGCCGCTACAAGTTGGTTGCGATGGTTTCTACCAGTGTATCTAAGTTTGTATCAGTGTACTATAACACTATTACAATTATTCCATAAAAAATATGTTTGCTGGCAATTAGTGCCCAGCTGGTCGACGCAACCGACGATGGCACCGACGACTTGAAGAAGATGTCAAGGAAGTGGAAGAAAATAAACCGCCCATAGCCATGAGTAGGGAGAGCGCCTTTTCTCTCTTTCATATTTTAAACAGGGCAGCAAAAAACGTCAATAGGCCACATGAATTTATACCACATTCAACACAAATTCTGAGTACATGAACCAGGCCGGTCATTGTAGCCTTTTACACCAATCAGTGCCTTTTTTCCGTTCATTGAACAACGTGCAACCTTTTTAATTCACACTGATTGAAAGAATGAAATGCGTGCCCACCTCCCATGCAAGGTCCCCTTTCCTTTCTTATTTCTGTTACGTCACTTCTCTTTTTCTCCCTTCTCTATTTTTGTGACCTTGCTTCTCTTTCCTTCTTTTATTTCTCATGTAATTAGCCTCATCTCAACTTCCCTCAATCGATCCAAGGCTACTTGGTGATGCAGTACAACTCATAGGCCTATATAAATTAGTGGAATTTACTGGAAAGCGGCAAGGTGGGACTAATTAGTTTAGCAATGAACCATGTTTTCTTATAAAATCATAAGCCTGTAGTCTGTGGAATTGGATGCATCCTTTGAGGTTGGAGCGGAGGTCTTGAGATCGAGCCCCAATTAGTGAAGTTATATATATTTTCTTTTTTTCGCTGCTCCCCAATCCAAAAAAAGGTGTAGACCAGGCCCAACTCGGCCCTTGCGAAGGACAAACAAATGAGAGACGAAAAGTAGCATTTGAGCCGGCCGCGTGGCCCAGGCTTTGAGAGTTGCATCTAGAAGTGATCAAATAGGAATAGTTTCCTTCTTTTGCATGAAACATAAGCTAGTTGAGTTGGCTAGCCGCTATGAGCTCTTGCCCAGATAACGACGTACGAAACGTCCGAAAAATGTGTGATGGATAAAAAAAGTGAAGAAATAATCCTCCCTTTAATATTAATTAGATAAAGATTCAAAACTTCCAGTCAAGATTTTTTTTAGTGATGGTTCCCTAAAAAAATGGGTTTTAGTGATGCCTGATGTATTTGTCGTAATACTTACTTGAATAGCTAACATCTTCAATAGCGAACCTCTGGGCGATCACTCGCGCTAGCCACCTAATCATTTTTACTGTGCTAGCGAGAGAAAAAAAAACCCGGAAGAGGTAAAAAGGGGTGGACTCTACCGAACGGAGATGTATTGGGCAAAACCTAGTCTGGGGTCTCCGCACGATCCCCTTCTCTCTTCGACGCCGCCGCGCCGCCTCCTTCCTCTCCCTCGATTCTCCTAATCTCCTCACACCGCCGCACCTGCTCTGAGCCCCTCCTCTTTCCCGTACCATCGGCCTCCCTCCTCTGCATCTCTCCTCGTCAAGATGAGAATGGGTCGACCCGGCCCTGGCCCCGGCCCCGTGGCCCCAAGGTCAATATGTGAGGCCATGGGCCGACCCATTTCATCATAATTTTGTGGCCCCATTGACCCATTGGATACATGAGGCCGACCCAGAATGTAGTAAATGTTTACACAACCTAGAAGATAACAGATTTTTGGAACCAAATGTTTGCACAGTCCAACATTTGCGGCCTCACCAAATTACAAATAAGTCCCCAAAAGATTAGATATGTCAGCAAATGTGTACATAGTACAGTAAAATGACAAGGTCTAATCTTTTCACATTTCGTAAATTGGCGAGATCAAGAGATTACATGTTTCAAAGAGCATCAAGCTAAAAAGACCTCAATCAATAGATTCGGACAAGAACGGAAGATTACATGTTTCAAAGAAGGTCAAGCTAAAGACCTGAATCCAACAGACTCAGACAAGATCAAAAGATCAAGCTAAAGAATATTTGCTTCATCATCTGCTTGAGGTTTAACATCAATTGCTCCAACAAGCATTAATCCTCGATATCTGTATTTAGAAGGAAATGTTACAAGAGTAATTCTGTGTACATCAGCTAAATAATATATTTATCCTTAAAAAACTAAATAATATATTTTATGAACAGAGGAATATTCTTACCGGCAAGATACTAAAAAAATGATCTACCCCTTAGATACAGCCCAAACACAATGTTTGCATCTATTTGCACAATATACAATATACAATCACAAATATTTATTTTTATGAATTAAACAGTACCAGAAAGCAATTTAAAATAGAGAGGTGATGTGTTAAAAATAATAGAACCTACAAGTGGTGCATCAGAAATAGGGTTGTAGTGCTTGGCTGCTACATAAAAAATACAAAGGCGTGTTCCGGAAAACCAATTCATGATCAGGTTTGCAAGAAAATACACTTCTAAATATCCATCATACACTACCCGTCATCCACTCCGCAACAAAGATTAGAACAAAGAGAATATTCCTGATTCTCGTAAGCATATCAACAAGCAAGAATGAAAGGGAATGAAAGGCAGCCTTCTAATCAAGTTACTGTAGTTAGCAACATATTGCACTGCAAGTAGTGTCACCTGAACCACACAAAAACTAGTAGTGTGCTGAAACTAGTGTGATGAATATATACTTTCATATACATGGCACTATATACACCAGAAATTTTCTCATACCTTGTAAGTCCATTATAATGTCATGAACTGAAGCCAAGCTACACTAAGTATTAGCTGCAGAAAAAAGAAGAAACTTGTAAACTTGAAGCATTAATAAGAAACAAAGAAGAAACTTGTGTTGTATGGCTTTACCGGTGGCCCCTATCTAATCTTGTAAGCAAACAAGAGCTTCAAGTGTCGTTGGGGTCATTCGACTTAGAAAATCTGATATGTTGGGAAGCGTAGCATGCAATTTCAAAAATATTCCTATGCTCAAGCAAGATCTATCTAGGAGATGCATAGCAACGAGAGGAGGAAAGTGTGTCCAAGTACCCTCGTAGATCGAAAGCGGAAGCACTTGACAACGCGGTTGATGTAGTCGAACGTCTTCTCGTTCCGGCCGATCAAGCACCGAACATATGGCACCTCCGAGTTCTGACACGTTTAGCTCGATGACGTCCCTCGAACTCTTGATCCAGCAAAGTGTCGAGGGAGAGTTTCGTCAGCACGACAACGTGGTGACGGTGATGGTTAAGTGATCCGCGCAGGGCTTCGCCTAAGCACTACGAGAATATGACTGGAGGCGTAATCTGTGGAAGGGGGCACCGCACACGGTTAACAATTGTTGGTGTGTGCTCTAGGCGCCCCCTCCCCATGTATAGATATATAGGTGGGAGAGGGAGGGGAGCAGCCTTGGGGCGCCCCAAGTAGGAGGAATCCTACTTGGGGGCCTCCTCCAATTTGGCCTCCCCCTTTCCTTATCTCCGGAGGGGGAAGGAAAGAGGTGAGAAGGGAAAGAAGGGGGAATCCTATTCCCTCTATTTTCTTTCCTCCTCCCCTTTCCTTTCTCCACTTAGATTAGCCCATATGGGGGCGCACCAGCCCACAAGGGGCTGGTCTGTCCCGCCCTAGGCCCAATAAGGCGCATATCTTTGCCCCCCCCGGGGGGGGGGAGGGGGTGCCCGGAACCCCTTTCGGTGACCTGATACGTACCCGGTACCTCTGGAACACTTCCGGTGTCCGAAAACTATCGTCCTATATATGAATCTTTACCTCTCGACCATTTTGAGACTCCTCGTCATGTCCGTGATCTCATCCAGGACTCCGAACAACATTCGGTCACCAAATCACATAACTCATATAATACAAAATCGTCATCGAACGTTAAGCATGCGGACCCTACGGGTTCGAGAACTATCTAGACATGACCGAGACACCTCTGCGATCAATAACCAACAACGGAACCTGGATGCTCATATTGGTTCCCACATATTCTACGAAGATCTTTATCAGTCGTACCGTAATGACAACATACATTATTCCCGTTGTCATCGGTATGTTACTTGCCCGAGATTCGATCGTCGGTATCTTCATACATAGTTCAATCTCGTTACCGACAAGTCTCTTTACTCATTTCATAATGCATCATCCCGCAACTAACTCATTAGTCACATTGCTTGCAAGGCTTATTATGATGTGCATTACCGAGAGGGCCCAGAGATACCTCTCCGATACTCGGAGTGACAAATCCTAATCTCGATCTATGCCAACCCAACAAACACATTCGGAGATACCCGTAGAGCATCTTTATAATCACCCAGTTACGTTGTGACATTTGATAGCACACAAGGCATTCCTCCGGTATCCAGGAGTTGCATAATCTCATAGTCAAAGGAATATGTATATGACATGAAGAAAGCTATAGCAATAAAACTGAATGATCATTATGCTAATCTAATAGATGGGTCTTGTCCATCACATCATTCTCCTAATGACGTGATCTTGTTCATCAAATGACAACACATGTTTATGGTTCGGAAACTTAACCATCTTTGATTAACGAGCTAGTCTAGTAGAGGCTTACTAGGGACACGGTGTTTTGTCTATGTATCCACACATGTATCAAGTTTCCGGTTAATACAATTCTAGCATGAATAATAAATATTTATCATGATATAAGGAAATATAAAATAACAAATTTATTATTGCCTCTAGGGCATATTTCCTTCAGTCTCCCACTTGCACTAGAGTGAATAATCTAAAGCACATCGCCATGTGATTTAACACCAATAGTTCACATCACCATGTGATTAACACCCATAGTTCACATCGCCATGTGACCAATACCCAAAGGGTTTACTATAGTCAGTAATCTATTTCACATCGTCATGTGATTCACACCCAAAGAGTACTAAGGTGTGATCACGTTTTGCTTGTGAGAGAGGTTTAGTCAATGGGTCTGCCACATTCAGATCCGTATGTATTTTGCAAATTTCTATGTCTACAATGCTATGCATGGAGCTACTCTAGCTAATTGTTCCCACTTTCAATATGTATCCAGATTGAGGCTCAGAGTCATCCGAATCAGTGTCAAAGCTTGCATCGACGCAACCCTTTACGATGAACTCTTTGTCACTTCCATAATCAAGAAACATTTCCTTAGTCCTCTTTAGGTACCTAAGGATAATTTTGACCGCTGTCCTGTGATCTACTTCTGGATCACTATTGTATCCTCTTGCCAAACTCATAGCAAGGTACACAATAGGTCTGGTATACTGCATGGCATACTTTATAGAACCTATGGCTGAGAATAGGAAATGACTTTCATTCTCTTTCTATCTTCTGCCGTGGTCGGGTTTTGAGTCTTACTCAACTTTATATCTTGTAACACAGGCAAGAACTCCTTCTTTGACTGTCCATTTTGAACTACTTCAAAATCTTGTCAAGGTATGTACTCATTGAAAAATCTTATCAAGCGTCTTGATCTATCTCTATAGATCTTGATGCCCAATATGTAAGCAGCTTCACCGAGGTCTTTCTTTGAAAAACTCCTTTCAAACATTCCTTTATGCTTTCCAAAAAATTCTACATCATTTTCGATCAACAATATGTCATTCACATATACTTATCAGAAAGGTTGTAGTGCTCCCACTCACTTTCTTGTAAATACAGGCTTCACCACAAGTCTGTATAAAACTATATGCTTTGGTCAACTCATCAAAGCATATATTCCAACTCCAAGATGCTTGCACCAGTCCATAGATGGATCGCTGGAGCTTGCACACTTTGTTAGCACCTTTAGGATTGAAAAAACCTTCTGGTTGCATCATATACAACTCTTCTTTAATAAATCCGTTAAGGAATGTAGTTTTGATATCCATTTGCCAAATTTCATAAAATGCAGCAATTGCTAACATGATTCGGACAAATTTAAGCATCGATACGAGTGAGAAAATCTCATCGTAGTCAACACCTTGAACTTGTCAAAAACCTTTTACGACAATTCAAGCTTTTAGGTAGTAACACTACCATCAGCGTCTATCTTCCTCTTAAAGATCCATTTATTCTCTATGGCTTGTCGATCATCGGGAAAGTCAACCAAAGTCCATACTTTGTTCTCATACATGGATCCTATCTCAGATTTCATGACCTCAAGCCATTTTGCGGAATCTGGGATCATCATCGCTTTCTTATAGTTCGTAGGTTCGTCATGGTCTAGTAACATGACTTCCAGAACAAGATTACCGTACCACTCTGGTGTGGAACATGCTTTGGTTGACCTACGAGGTTCGGTAGTAACTTGATCTGAATTTCATGATCATCATCATTAGCTTCCTCTCTAGTTGGTGTAGGCATCACGGGAACAGATTTCACTAATGTGCTACTTTCCAATTCAAGAGAAGGTACAATTACCTTATCAAGTTCTACTTTCCTCCCACTCACTTCTTTTGAGGTAAACTCCTTCTCTAGAAAGGATCCATTCTTAGCAACAAAGATCTTGCCTTCAGATCTATGATAGAAGGTGTACCCAACAGTTTCTTTTGGGTATCCTATGAAGACGCATTTCTCCGATTTGGGTTTGAGCTTATCAGTTGAAGCTTTTTCACATAAGTATCGCAACCCCAAACTTTAAGAAACGACAACTTAGGTTTCTTCCCAAACCATAATTCATACGGTGTCGTCACAATAGATTTAGACGGTGCCCTATTTAATGTGAATGCAGCTGTCTCTAATGCATAACCCCAAAACGATAGTGGTAAATCAGTAAGAGAAATCATAGATTGCACCATATCTAATAAAGTACGGTTACGACGTTCGGACACACCATTATGCTATGATGTTCCAGGTGGCGTGAGTTGTGAAACTATTGCACATTGTTTTAAATGAAGGCCAAACTCGTAATTCAAATATTCGCCTCTGCGATCAGATCATAGAAACTTTATTTTCTTGTTACGATGATTATCTACTTCACTCTGAAATTCTTTGAACTTTTCAAATGTTTCGGACTTGTGTTTCATTAAGTAGATATACCCATATCTGCTCAAATCATCGGTGAAGGTCAGAAAGCAACGATACCCACCATGAGCCTCAACACTCATCGGACCACATACATCGGTATGTATTATTTCTAATAAGTCAGTGGCTCGCTCCATTGTTTCGGAGAACGGAGTCTTAGTCATCTTGCCCATGAGGCATGGTTCGCGAGCATCAAATTATTCATAATCAAGTGATTCCAAAAATCCACCCGCATGGAGTTTCTTCATGCGCTTTACACCAATATGACCTAAACGGCAATGCCACAAATATGTTGCACTACCATTATAAACTTTGCATCTTTTGGCATCAATATTATGAATATGTGTATCACTACGATCGAGATTCAATAAACCATTTACATTGGATGTATGACCATAGAAGGTTTTATTCATGTAAACAGAACAACAATTATTCTCTGACTTAAATGAATAACCGTATTGCAATAAACATGATCCAATCGTATTCATGCTCAACGCAAACACCAAATAATATTTATTTAGGTTCAACACTAATCCCGAAGGTGGAGGGAGTGTGCGATGGTGATCTTATCAACCTTGGAATCACTTCCAACACACACCATCACTTCACTCTTAACTAGTCTCTGTTCATTGTGTAACTCCTGTTTCGAGTTACTAATCTTAGCAACTGAACTAGTATCAAATACCCAGGGGCTACTACGAACACTAGTAAGGTACACAATAATCTGTATATCAAATATACCTTTGTTCACTTCAACATCCTTCTTATCCACCAAATGTTTGGGGCAGTTCCACTTCCAGTGACCATTTCCTTTATAGTATAAGCACTCGGTTTCAGGCTTGGGTCCAGCTTTGGGCTTATTCACGGGAGTGGCAACTTGCTTGCCATTCTTCTTGAACTTCCCTTTTCTTTCCCTTGCCCTTTTACTTGAAACTAGTGGTCTTGTCAACCATCAACACTTGATGCTCTTTCTTGATTTCTACCTTCGCCGATTTCAGCATCGCAAAGAGCTCGGGAATCGTTTTCATCATCCCCTTGCATATTATAGTTCATCATGAAGTTCTAATAGCTACCAGGACTAAGTTCATGATAAATTTAAGTTCAATTAATCATATTACTTAAGAACTCCCACTTAGATAGACATCCCTCAAGTCATCTAAATGATCACGTGATCCAAATCAACTAAACCATGTACGATCATCACGTGAGATGGAGTAGTCATCAATGGTGAACATCTCTATGTTGATCATATCTACTATATGATTCACGTTTGACTTTTCGGTCTCCAGTGTTCCGAGGCCATGTCTGTACATGCTAGGCTCGTCAAGTTTAACCCGAGTATTCTGCATGTGCAAAACTTTCTTGCACCCGTTGTATGTGAATGTAGAGCCTATCACACCCGATCATCACGTGGTGCCTCAGCACGAAGAACTTTCACAACGGTGCATACTCAGGGAGAACACTTATACCTTGAATTTTTTTTAAGGGATCATCTTATAATGCTACCGCCCTACTAAGCAAAATAAGATGCATAAAAGATAAACATCACATGCAATCATTATATGTGACATGATATGGCCATCATCATCTTGTGCCTTTGATCTCCATCTCCAAAGCACCGTCATGATCTCCATCATCACCGGATCGACACCTTGATCTCCATCGTAGTGTCGTGGTCCTCTCGCCAACTATTTCTTCTACAACTATCGCTAACACATAGTGATAAAGTAAAGCAATTACATGGCGTTTGCATTTCATACAATAAAGAGACAACCATAAGGCTCCTACCAGTTGCCGATAACTTTTACAAAACATGATCATCTCATACAACAACGTATATCACATCATGTCTTGACCATATCACATCACAACATGCCCTGCAAAAATAAGTTAGACATCCTCTACTTTGTTGTTGCAAGTTTTACATGGCTGCTACGGGCTTCTAGCAAGAACTGTTCTTATCTACGCATCAAAACCACAATGGTGTTTTGTCAAGTTTGTTGTTTTAACCTTGAACAAGGACCGACCGTAGTCAAATTCGATTCAACTAAAGTTGGAGAAACAGACACCCGCCAACCACCTTTATGCAAAACAAGTTGCATGTCTGTCTGTGGAACCGGTCTCAAGAACATGGTCATGTAAGGTTGGTCTGAGCCGCTTCATCCAACAATACCGCCGAATCAAAATAAGATGTTGGTGGTAAGCAGTATGACTATCACCGCCCACAACTCTTTGTGTTCTACTCGTGCATATCATCTAAGCATAGACCTGGCTCGGATGCCACTGTTGGGAAACGCAGCATGCAATTTCAAAAATATTCCTACGCTCACACAAGATCTATCTAGGAGATGCATAGCAACGAGAGGAGGAGAGTGTGTCCACGTACCCTCGTAGACCGAAAGTGGAAGCGTTTGACAACGCGGTTGATGTAGTCGAACTTCTTCTCGTTCCGACCGATCAAGCACCGAACGTACGGCACCTCCAAGTTCTGCACACATTTAGCTCGATGACGTCCCTCGAACTCTTGATCAAGCAAAGTGTCGAGGGAGAGTTCCGTCAGCACGACGGTGTGGTGACGGTGATGGTGAAGTGATCCATGCAAGTCTTCGCCTAAGCACTACGAGAATATGGCCGGAGGCATAAACTGTGGAGGGGAGCACCGCACACAGCTAACAATTGTTGGCGTGTGTTCTAGGCGCCCCCTCCCCATGTATATATAGGTGGGAGAGGGAGGAATCCTACTTGGGGGCCTCCTCCAATTCGGCCTCACCATTTCGTTATCACCGGAGGGGGAAAGGAAAGACGGGAGAAGGGAAAGGAAGGGGGAATCATATTCCCTCTATTTTCTTTCCTCCTCCCATTTCCTCTCTCCACTTAGATCAGCCCATATGGGGGCGCACTGATACGTCTCCAACATATCTATAATTTTTGATTGTTCCATGTTATTATATTATCTGCTTTGGATGTTTAATGGGCTTTAATATGCTCTTTTATATTATTTTCAGGACTAACCTATTAACCGGAGGCCCATTGCTAGTTTCTGTTTTTTTGCTTATTTTAGTGTTTTGCAGAAAAGGAATATCAAACGGAATCCAAACGGAACGAAACCTTCACGAGGATCTTTCTTGGAACAAATGCAAACCAGGAGACTTGGAGTGGAAGTCTGGAACTCCATGAGACGTCCACGAGATAGGAGTGCGCGCCCAGGGGGTAGGCGCCCCCCACCCTCGTGGGCCCCATGGAACTCCATCGACATACTTCTTTCACCTATATATACTCTTATACCCTAAAAACATCAAGAGGATCCACAAAACCACTTTTCCACCGCCGCAACCTTATGTACCCATGAGATCCCATCTTGGGGCCTTTTCTGGCGATCTGCCGGAGGGGGATTCGATCACGGAGGGCTTCTACATCAACACCATAGCCTCTCTGATGATGTGTGAGTAGTTTACCACAGACCTTCGGGTCCATAGTTATTAGCTAGATGGCTTCTTCTCTCTCTTTGGTTCTCAATACAAAGTTCTCCTCGATGTTCTTGGAGATCTATTCGATGTAATACTTTTTGCGGCGTGTTTGCCGAGATCCAATGAATTGTGGACTTATGATCAAGTTTATCTATGAATAATATTTGGTTCGTCTTTGAATTCTTATATGCATGGTTTGATATCTTTGCAAGTCTCTTCGAATTATCAGTTTAGTTTGGCCTACTAGATTGATCTTTCTTGCAATGGGAGAAGTGCTTAGCTTTGGGTTCAATCTTGCGGTGTCCTTTCCCAGTGACAGTAGGGGCAGCAAGGCACGTATTGTATTGTTGCCATCGAGGATAAAAAGATGGGTCTATATCATATTGCTTGAGTTTATCCCTCTACATCATGTCATCTTGCTTAAAGCGTTACTCCATTCTTATGAACTTAATACTCTAGATGCATGCTGGAGAGCGATGTGTGGAGTAATAGTAGTAGATGTAGAATCGTTTCGGTCTACTTAACACAGACGTGATGCCTATATTCATAATCATTGCCTAGATATTCTCATAACTATGTGCTCTTCTATCAATTGCTCGACAGTAATTTGTTCACCCACCGTAATACATGCTATCATGAGAGAAGCCACTAGTGAAAGCTATGGCCCCCGGGTCTCTTTCTTATTATATTGCGTCTCTTTATTTACATTGCATCTTGTTTACTATTTTGCAATCTTTACTTTCCAATCTATACAACAAAAAATACCAAAAATATTTATCTTATTATCTTTATCAGATCTCACTTTTGCGAGTGACCGTGAAGGGATTTACAACCCCTTTATCGCGTTGGTTGCAAGGTTCTTGATTGTTTGTGTAGGTACTAGGTGACTTGCGTGTTATCTCCTATTGGATTGATACCTTGGTTCTCAAAACTGAGGGAAATACTGATGCTACTTTGCTGCATCACCCTTTCCTCTTCAAGGGAAAATCAACGCATGCTCAAGAGGTAGCAAGAAGGATTTCTGGCGCCGTTGACGAGGAGATCTATGCTCAAGTCAATACATAACAAGTACCCATCAAAAACTCTTCTCCCTCGCATTACATTATTTGCCATTCGTCTATCGTTTTCCTCTCCCCCACTTCACCTTTTCCGTTTTATTCGCCCTTTCTCGTTCGCCTTCTTTCGCTTGCTTCTTGTGCGTCCGTGTGTTAGATCATTTGTTTCGCCTTCATGGCTGGTCCTTCTATCATTGTTACTACTCCCGATTATGAAGTTCTTAATTTTAAACAAAGGGAGGGAGAAAATCTAAAGGATGCTTGGTATAGAATTTGCAATGCTCAAAATATATCCACTAGAAAGCAATCTACTTCCGTTCTTCTTCGTAATTTTTATGTTGGCATCACCCCTTGGAATAGATATATTCTTGATACCATTACCGGAGGGAATTTCTTGGGTAGCCATACTTTTGATTCTTATAATGCTATGATAGACTTGTTAGGCCCACCACCTCTTTTGGTCAATGGAACTATTTTAACCTTGGAACATGTGATGCAAAGGCTTGATATTATTGAAAATAAAATTACCACCGTAGAGTTGATCGAGAATTTGGATAAAAAGATTCACAACTTAATTACCCAATATGGATCTAAGGTAGGAGTTACTCTGAATTTTTTTAGGGAAAAGGAACCCATAGTTAATGAAAGGATAGATCAAGATTCCACTAGAATTGATAAACTTGAGGATATTATTACTAACTTGGGGTATGTACTTTCAGCCGTTAGAAACACTTCAAACCCTCCTCCTACTAAAGTTTCAAAGTTTATGTATGTTCCTAAAAATAAGGGGGAATCCTCTAGTAAGGAGAATGAAGATCTCAAATCATGAAGTGTTCACCCCAACCTTTTCGCTATCATTAAGGAACCTTTTGCTACAAATGAATTTCTTGATTTCTTGCCTAGGAGTTTGGTCTTCAACAAAAACAAAGAACCTCCTAAGGAGTATGAGTGTTGAATTGAAGAATTGCCTACCAAAGATGACAATACCTAGATCTATTCTTTCTTTTATGCCTAGCTAGGAGCATTAAACGATAGCGCTTGTTGGGAAACAACCCAATTTTATTTTTGCTTTTTTACCTTTTTGTTCCTGTTTAGTAATAAATAATTTATCTAGCCTCTGTTATGATTGTGTTTTTTATGTTTTAATTATTATTTGTGCCAAGTAAAGCCTTTATGATCTTCTTGGGTGATTGTTGTTTGATCTTGCTGATAAAAACAAAAAGTATGCGCTCACGAAAATAATTTTAATTTTTTACCAGAGAGCGATAAAAAACAATTCCGATTGAAGTAGATCAATATAAAAATTATTTAGGTCTTCCTAATTTTTCAGAATTTTTGGAGTTACAGAAGTATTCGAAACCTCCAGATTGCTAGAGACTGTTCTGTTTTGACACATTCTGTTTTTCGTGTGTTGTCTACTTATTTTGACGAATCTATGGCTAGTATCGGGGGTATGAACCATAGAGAAGTTGGAATACAAGAGGTTTAACACCAATATAAATAAGGAATGAGTTAATTATAGTACATTAAAGTGGTGGTTTGCTTTCTTATACTAACAGAGCTCATGATATTTTCTGTTAAGTTTTGTGTCGTGTAGTTTTCAAGTTTTTTGGGTAAAGATTTGATGGATTTTGGAACAAGGAGTGGCAAGAGCCTAAGCTTGGGGATGCCCAAGGCACCCCAAGGTAAAATTCAAGGACAACAAAAAGCCTAAGCTTGGGGATTCCCCGGAAGGCATCCCCTCTTTCGTCTTCGTCTATCGGTAACTTTACTTGAGGCTATATTTTTATTCACCACATGATATGTGTTTTGCTTGGAGCATCTTGTATGATTTGATTCTTCGCTTTTTAGTTTACCACAATCATCCTTGCTGTACTCACCTTTTGGGAGAGACACACATGAATCAAAATTTATTAGAATACTCTATGTGCTTCACTTATATCTTTTGAGCTAGATAATTTTGCTCTAGTGCTTCACTTATATCTTTTCAGAGCACAATGGTGGTTTTATTTTATAGAAATTATTGTTCTCTCATGCTTCACTTATATTATTTTGAGAGTCTTTTAGAACAGCATGGTAACTTGCTTTGGTTATAAAATTAGTCCTAATATGATGGGCACCCAAGATGGGTATAATAAAAACTTTCATATAGAGTGCATTAAATACTATGAGAAGTTTGATACTTGATAATTGTTTTGAGATATAAATATGGTGATATTAGAGTCATGCTAGTTGAGTAATTGTGAAATTGAGAAATACTTGTGTTGAGGTATGCAAGTCCCGTAGCATGCACGCATGGTAACCGTTGAGTGACAAATTTGAAGCATGAGGTGTTCTTTGATTGCCTTCCTTATGAGTGGCGGTCGGGGACAAGCGATGGTATTTTCCTACCAATGTATCCCCCTAGGAGCATGCACGTAGTGCTTGGTTTTGATGACTTGTAGATTTTTGCAATAAGTATGTGAGTTCTTTATGACTAATGTTGAGTCCATGGATATACGCACTCTCACCCTTCCACCATTGCTAGCCTCTCTTGTGCCGCGCAAATTTCTCCGGTACCATAAAACCATCATTTACCTTCCTCAAAACAGCCACCATACCTACCTATTATGGCATTTCCATAGCCATTCCGAGATATATTGACATGCAACTTTCCACCGTTCCGTTTATTATGACACACTTCATCATAGTCATATTGCTTTGCATGATCATGTAGTTGATATCGTATTTGTGGCATGGCCACCATTCATAATTTTTTATACATGTCACTCTTGATTCATTGCACATCCCGGTAGACTGCCGGAGGCATTCACATATAGTCATATTTTGTTCTAAGTATCGAGTTGTAATTCTTGAGTTGTAAGTAAATAAAAGTGTGATGATCTTCATTATTAGAGCATTATCCCATGTGAGGAAAGGATGATGGAGACTATGATTCCCCCAGACGTCGGGATGAGACTCCGGACGAAAAAAGAGGCCATAAAAAAAGAAGAAGGCCCAAAAAATGAGAGAAAAAGAGAGAAGGGGCAATGTTACTATCATTTTTCCACACTTGTGCTTCAAAGTAGCACCATGATCTTCATGATAGAGAGTCTCTTATGTTGTCACTTTCATATACTAGTGGGAATTTTTCATTATAGAACTTGGCTTGTATATTCCAATGATGGGCTTCCTCAAATTTCCCTAGGTCTTCGTGAGCAAGCAAGTTGGATGCACACCCACTTAGTTACTTTTGTTGAGCTTTCATACACTTATAGCTCTAGTGCTTCAGTTACATGGCAATCCCTACTCACTCACATTGATATCTATCGATGGGCATCTCCATAGCCCATTGATACGCCTAGTTGATGTGAGACTATCTTCCTCCTTTTTGTCTTCTCCACAACCACCATTCTATTCCACCTATAGTGTTGTGTCCATGGCTCGCGCTCATATACTGCGTGAAAGTTGAAAAAGTTTGAGAGTGCTAAAATATGAAACAATTGCTTGGCTTTTCATCGGGGTTGTGCATGATGGGAGCATTTTGTGTGATGAAAATGAAGCATGGCCAAACTATATGATTTTGTAGGGATGATCTTTCTTTGGCTATGTTATTTTGAGAAGACATAATTGCTTGGTTAGTATGCTTTAAGTATTATTGTTTTTATGTCAATATTAAACTTTTTCTTGAATCTTTTGGATCTAAACATTCATGTCACAATAAAGAAAATTACATTGAAAATTATGTTAGGTAGTATTCCACATCAAAAATTCTGTTTTTATTATTTACCTACTCGAGGATGAGCAGGAATTAAGCTTGGGGATGCTTGATACATCTCCAATGTATCTATAATTTTTGATTTTTCCATGCTATTATATTATCTATTTTGGATGTTTAATGGGCTTTAATATGCTTTTTTATATTATTTTTGGGACTAACCTATTAACTAGAGGCCCAGTGCCAGTTTCTATTTTTTTGCCTATTTAGTGTTTCACAGAAAAGGAATATCAAACGGAATCCAAACGGAACGAAACCTTCGCGGGGATCTTTCTTGGAACAAATGCAAACCAGGAGACTTGGAGTGGAAGTCTGGAACTCCATGAGGCGTCCACGAGATAGGAGGGTGCGCCCCAAGGGGGTAGGAGCACCCCCACCCTCGTGGGCCCCATGGAGGTCCACCGACGTACTTCTTTCGCCTATCTATACTCTTATACCCTTAAAACATCAGGGGGAGCCACGAAACCACTTTTCCACCGCCGCAACCTTCTATACCCATGAGATCCCATCTTGGGGCCTTTTCCGGTGATCTGTCGGAGGGGGATTCGATCACGGAGGGCTTCTACATCAACACCATAGCCTCTCCGATGATGTGTGAGTTGTTTACCACAGACCTTCGGGTCCATAGTTATTAGCTAGATGGCTTCTTCTCTCTCTTTGGTTCTCAATACAAAGTTCTCCTCGATGTTCTTGGAGATCTATTTGATGTAATACTTTTTGCGGTGTGTTTGCCGAGATCCGAATTATGGATTTATGATCAAGTTTATCTATGAATAATATTTGGTTCTTCTCTGAATTCTTATATGCATGATTTGATATCTTTGCAAGTCTCTTCGAATTATCGGTTTAGTTTGGCCTACTAGATTGATCTTTCTTGCAATGGGAGAAGTGCTTAGCTTTGGGTTCAATCCTGCGGTGTCCTTTCCTAGTGAAAGTAGGGGCAGCAAGGCACGTATTGTCTTGTTGCCATTGAGGATAAAAATATGGGGTTTACATCATATTGCTTGAGTTTATCCCTCTACATCATGCCATCTTTCTTAAAGAGTTACTCCGTTCTTATGAACTTAATACTCTAGATGCATGCTGGATAGCAGTCGATGTGTGGAGTAATAGTAGTAGATGCAGAATCGCTTCGGTCTACTTAACACGGACGTGATGCCTGTATTCATAATCATCGCCTAGATATTCTCATAACTATGCGCTCTTCTATCAATTGCTTGGCAGGAATTTGTTCACCTATCATAATACATGCTATCATGAGAGAAGCCACTAGTGAAAGCTATGGCCCCCGGGTCTCTTTCTTATTATATTGCATCTCTTTATTTACATCGCATCTCGTTTACTATTTTGCAATCTTTACTTTCCAATCTATACAACAAAAATACCAAAAATATTTATCTTATTATCTTTATCAGATCTCACTTTTGAGAGTGACCGTGAATGGATTGACAACCCCTTTATCACGTTGGTTGCAAGGTTCTTGATTGTTTGTGCAGGTACTAGGTGACTTGCGTGTTATCTCCTACTGGATTGATACCTTGGTTCTCAAAAATTGAGGGAAATACTTACGCTACTTTGCTGCATCACCCTTTCATCTTCAGGGGAAAACCAACGCATACTCAAGAGGTAGCACGCACCAGCCCACAAGGGGCTGGTCTATCCCTCCCTAGGCCCAATAAGGCCCATATCTTTGCCGGGGGGGGGGGGGGGTGGGGTGCCTGCAACCCATTCCGGTGACCCGATACATACCCGGTACCGCCGGAACACTTCCGGTGTCCGAATACTATCGTCCTATATATGAATCTTTACCTCTCGACCATTTTGAGACTCCTCGTCATGTCCGTGATCTCATCCGGGACTCCAAACAACATTCTGTCACCAAATCACATAACTCATATAATACAAAATAGTCATTGAACGTTAAGCGTGCGAACCCTACGGTTTCGAGAACTATGTAAACATGACCGAGACACCTTTCCGGTCAATAGCCAACATCGGAACCTGGATGCTCATATTGGTTCCCACATATTCTACGAAGATCTTTATCGGTCATACCGTAATGACAACATACGTTATTCCCTTTGTCATCGGTATGTTACTTGCCCGAGATTCGATCGTCCGTATCTTCATACATAGTTCAATCTCGTTACCGGCAAGTCTTTTTACCCATTCCATAATGCATCATCCTGAAACTAACTCATTAGTCACATTGCTTGCAAGGCTTATTATGATGTGCATTACCGAGAGGGACCAGAGATACCTCTCCAATACTCGGAGTGACAAATCCTAATCTCAATCTATGCCAACCCAACAAACACCTTCGGAGATACCTGTAGAGCATCTTTATAATCACCCAGTTACGTTGTGACGTTTGATAGCACACAAGGCATTCCTCCGGTATCCGGGAGTTGCATAATCTCATAGTCAAAGGAATATGTATATGACATGAAGAAAGCTATAGCAATAAAACTGAACGATCATTATGCTAAGCTAACAGATGGGTCTTGTCCGTCACATCATTCGCCTAATGACGTGATCCCGTTCATCAAATGACAACGCATGTCTATGGTTCGGAAACTTAACCATCTTTGATTAACGAGCTAGTCTAGTAGAGGCTTACTAGGAACATGGTGTTTTGTCTATATATGTATCCACACATGTATCAAGTTTCCAGTTAATACAATTCTAGCATGAATAATAAACATTTATCACGATATAAGGAAATATAAAATAACAAATTTATTATTGCCTCTAGGGCATATTTCTTTCATGATAGAACTCTCTTCCCTGTGCTAAAGGCGGACTCGGATGCCACCGCAGAGGTAGGAGCCGCCAAGATATCTGATGCCATGCAACTCAGCGTTGGGTATTCACCTGAGTTCGTCTGCCACCATGCAAGGATATTGAATTGATCACTTTGAAGGATGGGTACCTTTGACAAGTAAGAATCAAGTTCGGTAGAATCCAAATTTGTTGATCGAGCAATGAGGGTGACATGTTGGTCCCAATCAGCCATAGGATCTTCACCACTTATAGCCATGTCATCATCACCTCCTTGTGACATGGGATCTGAGCCATTGTCATTCAATTGGAGGTATTCCTTGAACAACCCTTGGAACATATTTTTTTATTTTAGCAATCATTGTTGCACCTTCGTTCCCAAACTCTAGGCCAAATCGGAACTCAATATATTTCAACTTGAATTGTGGGTCCAAAATCACTGGAATACAAATGCTCAACCATGACATCTTCCAATACCTTCTGAATTTTCTCTTCATATATTTGACCGTTGTGCCCATCTCAGAATCCTCTTCATAATGTTGTTGCTCTAAGGTGCCTTTGGATTGAGATACAACAGTAAACCAAGCCACACTTTTTAGTTTTTATTAAGTATGTGCCTACTGCCAAGAACTGTTTTGCTAACCATCTTATACGAGTCGCGTCAGCTAAGTGGTCATCCTCTATGTGATTTGGAACACATGTAAAAAGAGGAACCGAAGGATGGATCGCGGCTAACCTACATCGAAGTGGCAAATACGGCCCTTGAGGATATGCGTCAGCGTGAGCTTGCTTTCGGAGCACAAGGCTAGGGCATTGGCGTGATTCCCGCATAGTGCCCTTTTCGAAGCGCAAGGCTAGGGCATTGGCGTGGACTTCTAAAAATCATCGCTACAAACTCCATCTACTTTTTCACTGCAAAAGTTTTTAATAATTTATTTAAGCATATAGATATATTGGATCCTTATTTAATTTGGGCCCCAGGTCGCCACATCTTTTGGCCTAAAGAAAACGGCCCCTTCCTATTTCATTACTCAAAACCAAAGATTGAGAGAGAAAGAAGAGAGTGGACGGAACTCGGCCAAGGTAAAGGATAATCATTGCAAAAGTGCATTTTGCCATTTTAGTCCAGAGTCTAGACGACGGGGACATCTGCTCTTTTCTAGGACCCGGTAAAGTCCGAATGTTTGAATTTTAAGCATGACAACCTGATTGTTTTTATGGCAATTTTAGTTGACATGAGGTGGTAAGTTTAGTTGGTGAACATTGTATTTTTTTCCCAGTTTGTTTTTTGTCAGAAAATGCCATGTTTTCAACTAAACTTGCCACCTCGCATTAACTAAAGTTGCCATGAAATACGTTCGGGTTGACATGCTTAAAATCCAAACGTTCGTGATTTATCATTTTCGCTTTCTTATGGGTCAGTCTAGAGCGAGGAAGAAGTTGCTTAGACGCACATGTTTACCATGTCCAAGTCGATTAGTATCACGGCACCAAGTTCTTTTGCTAGGACAAACGAAACTTGATCTTTTTGTATGCACATATTAATTAATAAGAGAACTAAAGCAACTATTCCACTAGCCTGCGCATGATTGCATGGCACCTTGCTGCGAACATTTAGTTTTTTATAGACCATGGTGGAAAGTACGCCATGGTATGGATTGGGAAGACTGATAGTTTGTTATGTATAGATTGGTTTATCTAGAAGTCCCTCTTCTCTCTAGTTGGAACCTTTGTTCCTTTTTTCCGGGGGTGGAACCTTTGGTCCTTGCATGCCACATTTGTTGACATATATTCTTGAATTTGAGCAAGTGGATTCTACCATGCTTCTTCTTTTTACTCCTATACGACTCCATGTTTGAGGTGTTTGCAAGATGGTTTGATAGACAGATAAAAAATAAACATTTTCTCCTTTTCAACTGATCTGGATGTCCCTGAACTATAGGTTGCTACCCTTGATCTGAGCCATAAGCAAAACATTGGTAGAATGATAAAGGCACATTTTCCGCGGTCCCAAGTAATCTTGCTCCTCTAGATGGTCCAATTCTGTAACAACTCATGTTCAGTTACCTTGTGTATGTGTTTATTGGGAACTTTGTTTCATCCTTTCAGTTGAAAATTTAAAGTTGGTCTTTGCAGTTCATAGTTGTGTTGCTTAAAGAAGGTATATGTTCAACAACACCAATGTGATATTCCGAACGAAATTTGTGGATGGTGTGTCCACCGTGACACGAACAATCCCTTCGAAATAGAAATGATAGACATGCATTATTCAAGGATATGCTCGGAACTCAAAATTAGGGAGTGAGTTGCAAAAAACAACACATTGATGCCAAAGTTTGCAGAAAATGCCGGTTTATGATTTAGGGACAAAAACAACCGATTCTCAGCCTAATCTTTTGCAAAAAAAACACCGATGGATGGCTTAGGCCATTTTAACCGCAATTATGACACATGGGTCCTGCATTTTATAACATGGAGTAACAGTGACATTAGACTGGTCCTTTTTCAAAAAACACCTCTCCTCCCATGGCTCGACCATAGGCTGAGGACGACAGAAGTCATCATTTGGTAATATCCTGGCCTATCATAGTGTATGCACTCTATATTGGTAACCTTTTTGTTTCTATCTAGGGTCTACTTGTATGTGAGTTCAAAACTTCTGTTATTCTGTAAGTCCTTTTGCTAGATGTTCTCTATAAGGATGCGGGCACCTCTAGTCACGCAGTTCTCTTGACTGTTATCCGAGGCCGAGGTAGAAAGGCCACTGTAAGAACATTCAATCTCCTAGAGACCTGCTTGCTAGTCATGGGTTGGACATAAATATGTTTATGAGGATTAAGAGCTCACCAGGCCATGACAACAACACCCTTTCCATTCAATCATTTGTTACAAATTGTATGAAACTGAACAAGAATTCTAAGAAGCCCAATGTGCTCTAGCCTCCAGCACAATTTGGTGCCCATTGCCCTGTTGCCTCTTGCACGACTGATCCATTAAATTCTGCATGATCTATGGTGTGGTGACCACATGAATTGCATGCCCAGATCATATAATAAGTAGCACATAATTGCTCTCTAGAAGTTTTAGGTTTTAACCTGTCCCAATTCTTGCTCTGGTGTGTTGCGCCTTCTTTTGACAATGCATTTAGACTTTGTACAATGGTCCATCTGAGCTGAGGTATTGGAGTAAACCAAGCCCCTCTAGTTAATTGTTGTTGAATCCCTGCCCATTGCCAAGCACTCTTTGCTTTAGTGCGATCATGTTATACGAAACTTTGATGCAGTCTTGTAGTAGCACATCTGTTTGGTGTCTCCAAACTGCGATGTCCAAATTAAGTGAGTTAGTTGAACAACAAAGGTGACTCTATCTGGTCCAAGTCGAGGGTTCTTGGTTGCCAAATTGGAAGCTAATCTATTTCTCCAAATAGAGGGCTATTTCTTCAGGAAGATGGTAGGAGACATATGAGGGTGTGACACAGTACCCTTGAAATCTCTGTTGTTTAAGTCAAAACTCTTTTTGTAGGAAATCATTTTCTTACACTCCAACTTTTTAGCTTTGTTTTGCCTTTAGTCCAAACTTGCAATAAGAATGCCTTTGGAGTGTCATCGAGGTTATGGACCAGAGCAAATTTCATTCATGCTGCATTGAACAAGGGGTTGTAAGATCTATGTACAAAGTTAACAACAATACATTTAGATCAAAAGGAAACCTCCTACATTTTGACTTTCTTTAAAAAATTTGTTAAATATTGTCATGGGGTTCTCTTCTCTCTTTTTGTGAGAAAGGTTCTCTTCTCTCTTTTTGTGAGAAAGGTTCTCTTCTCTCTCTTACTCAGTTGTTATATTCCTACATAGGGAACGTCTCTCTGTACTACCTCTGTCATGGTTTATCGGTCCCCATTGTATTTTATGCCAAATTTTGACCGTAGATTGAATTAACAAAATATTAATGTATGTCTACAAAAATAATATCATTGGAAATTATGTTCAAATATGAATTCAACGACACAATTTTTGGTGGCATGCATTATTTTGTTAGTTAAATCTTTAATCAAAGTTTGGCACAGAAAACAAAGGGGACCAATAAACTAAGACAATGGTAGTAGTACAGTATTTAAGACACACTTATCGGGTAATTCAAAGGAGTGGACAAGTGCGCTTGCTCATGGAATCGAGAAGCACATGTTCACATGGGGATGTAGGATGTCTTAGTATTATTGTCATATAGGTAAAGGGCGGGCCCACAAGCAGAGTTGAGTTCTATCAGGTGCGTGACGGCCGCGATGTCCTGTTTGCTAGTCATGGGTTGCACATAAAAATGTTTGAGAATTAAGAGCTCACGAGGTCATGACAACAACACCCTTTCTATACAATCATTTGTTACAAATTGTATGAAATCTGAACTAGAATTCTAAGAAGCACAATGTGCTCCAGCAGGATCTGGTGCCCGTTGCCCCGTATTGCCTCTAGCATAACTGATCCATTAAAATCTGCATGAACCGTGGTGTGGTGAGGACATGAATTGCATGCCTAGATCATATAATAAGTAGCACCTAATTGCTCTCTAGAAGTTTCAGGTTTTAACCTATCCCAATCCTTGCTCTGGTTTGCTGCGCCTTCTTTTGACAATGCATTTAGACTTTGTACAATGGTCCATCTGATATGAGGTATTGGAGTAAACCAAGCCCCTCTAGTTAATTGTTGTTGAATCCCTGCCCACTGCCAAGCACTATTTGCTTTTGTGCGATCATGTTGTACAAAACTTTGCTACAGTCTTGTAGTAGCCCATCTGTTTGGTGTCTCCAAACTGCAAGAGTCCAAATTAAGTGAGTTGGTTGAACAACAAAGGTAACTCTATCTGGTCCAAGTCGGGGGTTCTTGGTTGCCAGCTTGGAAGCTAATCTATTTCTCCAAACAGAGGGCTATTTCTTCAGGAATATGGTATGAGAGATATGAGGGTGTGGCACAATACCTTTGAAATATCTATTGCTTAAGTCATAAATTCCTTTTGTAGGAAATCATTTTTCTTACACTCTAGATTTGTAGTTTTTTCTGCCGGTAGTCCAAACTTGTAATAATAATGTCTCTTGGTGTTATTGGGGTTATGCACTAGAGAAATTTTCATTTACGCTGTATTGAACAAGGGGTTGTAAGATCAATGTACAGATTTGTGAATAATACATTTAGATCAAAAGACAACCTACTACATTTTGACTTTGTTTAATTTTTTTGTTAAATATTGTCGTGGGGTTCTCTTCTCTCTCTTACTCAGTTTGTTCTATTCTGTTTAGTTTAGTATAGGTATTTAAGGCATACTTCTCAGCACATATTAGATCAATTTAAGGTATACCCCTATAATTTTAGCAGATTATAATATATTTCTTTCTTTTGAGGTTTGCACACTGTTGCACGATTAGCATAGTACTAGGCAGGCAAAGGAGTAATAAGCGAACTCTACCAGACCCCGCATAATGTCGACCCGCATAACGCGTTTATAGTCCGAGGAAGATCTCTTTTGTGGGGAGAAACCGTGCGCTGCAGAATAGACCCCGTATATGAAACTGTATAATTTAAAAAAGCTTTCACTGGAGAAATTGTAACCACATTGATCATTCATAGTACATCAGAACATACTACATAGATCATATGTTCTACATATATACTACATTCTACTACTAGAGGGGGGGTCTGCGGGCTCGCGGTGGCTACCAAAATGGACGAGCTCACGGCGGCGAGGCCGACGCGGTCGAGGAGCTCAGTCGTCGGTCAGTGATAACCCACAAGTATAGGGGATCGCAACAGCTTTCGAGGGTAGAGTATTCAACCCAAATTTATTGATTCGACACAAGGGGAGCCAAAGAATATTCTCAAGTATTAGCAGCTGAGTTGTCAATTCAACCACACCTGGAAACTTAGTATCTGCAGCAAAGTGTTTAGTAGCAAAGTAATATGATAGTGGTGGTATCGGCAACAAAAGTAAAGATAGCAAAAATAATGTTTTTGGTATTTTGTAGTGATTGTAGCAGTAGCAGCGGGAAAGTAAATAAGCGAGAACCAGTATATGGAAAACTCATAGGCACCGGATCAGTGATGGATAATTATGCCGGATGCGGTTCATCATGTAACAGTCATAACATAGCGTGACACAGAACTAGCTCCAATTTATCAATGTAATGTAGGCATGTATTCCGTATATAGTCATACGTGCTTATGGAAAAGAACTTGCATGACATCTTTTGTCGTACCCTCCCATGGCAGCGGGGTCCTATTGGAAACTAAGGGATATTAAGGCCTTCTTTTAATAGAGAACCGGAACAAAGCATTAGCACATAGTGAATACATAAACTCCTCAAACTATGGTCATCACCGGGAGTGGTCCCGATTATTGTCACTTCGGGGTTGCCGGATCATAACACATAGTAGGTGACTATAGACTTGCAAGATAGGATCAAGAACTCACATATATTCATGAAAACATAATAGGTTCAGATCTGAAATCATGGCACTCGGTCCCTAGTGACAAGAATTAAGCATAGCAAAGTCATAGCAACATCAATCTCAGAACATAATGGATACTAGGGATCAAACCCTAACAAAACTAACTCGATTACATAATAAATCTCATCCAACCCATCACCGTCCAGCAAGCCTACGATGGAATTACTCATGCACGGCGATGATCATCATGAAATTGGTGATGGAGGATGGTTGATGATGACGACGGCGACGAATCCCCCTCTCCGGAGCCCCGAACGGACTCTAGATCAGCCCTCCAGAGAGGTTTTAGGGCTTGGTGCTACATCTTGAGCTTGTGTTGGTTTTCCCCGAAGAGGAAGGGATGATGCAGCAGAGTAGTGTAAGTATTTCCCTCAGTTTTTGAGAACCAAGGTATCAATCCAGTAGGAGCCCACGCTCAAGTCCCTCGTACCTGCACAAAGCGATAGCTACTCGCAACCAACGCGATGAGGGGTTGTCAAGACCTTCATGGTCACTTACGAAAGTGAGATCTGATAGATATAATATTTTTGGTATTTTTGGTATAAAGATGCAAAGTAAAAAGTAAAGGCAAAGTAAAAAAGCAAAGCAAGATTAAAGTAATGGAGATTGATATGATGAGAATAGACCCGGGGGCCATAGGTTTCACTAGTGGCTTCTCTCAAGAGCATAAGTATTCTACGGTGGGTGAACAAATTACTGTTGAGCAATTGACAGAATTGAGCATAGTTATGAGAATATCTAGGCATGATCATGTATATAGGCAACGTCCGTGACAAGTAGATCGAAATGATTCTGCATCTACTACTATTACTCCACTCATCGACCGCTATCCAGCATGCATCTAGAGTATTAAGTTAAAAACAGAGTAACGCCTTAAGCAAGATGAAATGATGTAGAGAGATAAATTCATGCAATATGAAATAAACCCCATCTTGTTATCCTCGATGGCAACGATACAATACGTGCCTTGTTGCCCCTTCTGTCACTGGGTAAGGACACCGCAAGATCGAACCCAAAGCTGAGCACTTCTCCCATGGCAAGAACTACCAATCTAGTTGGCCAAACCAAACGGATAATTCAAAGAGACTTGCAAAGATAACCAATCATACATAAAAGAATTCAGAGAAGATTCAAATATTATTCATAGATAGACTTGATCATAAACCCACAATTCATCGATCTCAACAAACACACCACAAAAAGAAGATTACATCGAATAGATCTCCACAAGAGAGGGGGAGAACTTTGTATTGAGATTCAAAGAGAGAGAAAGAAGCCATCTAGCTACTAACTATGGAGCCGAAGGTCTGAGGTAAACTACTCACACTTCATTGGAGAGGCTAGGATGATGTAGAAGCCCTCCATGATGACGGCCCTCTTCCGGCGGAGCTCCGGAACAGGCCCCAAGATGGGATCTCATGGATACAGAAAGTTGTGGTGGTGGAATTAGGTTTGTGGCTCCTGTTCTGATCGTTTGGGGGTACGTGTGTATATATAGGAGGAAGAAGTACGCCGGAGGATCAACGAGGGGCCCACGAGGTAGGGGGCGCACCCTAGGGGGGGTGCCCCCCGCCCTCGTGACCGCCTCTTTTGTTCCTTGGAGCAGGGTCCAAGTCTCCTGGATCACATTCCCGAAGATTTTATTCCATTTGGACTCCGTTTGATATTCCGTTTATCTGAAACACTGAAATAGGCAAAAAACAACAATTCTGGGCTGGGCCCCCGGTTAATAGGTTAGCCCCAAAAATAATATAAAAGTGGAAAATAAAGCCCAATATAGTCCAAAACAGTAGATAATATAGCATGGAGCAATCAAAAATTATAGATACGTTGGAGACGTATCAGGCATCCCCAAGCTTAATTCCTTCTCGTCCTCGAGTAGGTAAATGATAAAAAGAGAATTTTTGATGCGGAGTGCTACTTGGCATAATTTCAATGCAAATCTTCTTAATTGTGGTATGAATATTTAGATTAGAAAGATTCAAGACAAAAGTTTATATTGACATAAAAATAAAAATACTTCAAGCATACTAACAAAGCAATTGTGTCTTCTCAAAATAACATGGCCAAATAAAATTATCCCTACAAATCATATAGCATGGCTATGCTCCATCTTCACCACACAAAGTATTTAAATCATGCACAACCCCGATGACAAGCCAAGCAATTGTTTCATACTCTAACTTTTTCAAAACTTTTTCAATCTTCACGCAATACATGAGCGTGAGCCATGGATATAGCACTATAGGTGGAATAGAATGGTGGTTATGGAGAAGACAAAAAGGAGAAGATGGTCTCACATCAACTAGGCATATCAACGGGCTATGGAGATGCCCATCAATAGATATCAATGTGAGTGAGTAGGGATTGCCATGCAACGGATGCACTAGAGCTATAAGTATATGAAAGCTCAAAAAGAAACTAAATGGGTGTGCATCCAACTTGCTTGCTCATGAAGACCTAGGGCAATTTTTGAAGAAGCCCATCATTGGAATATACACGCCAAGTTCTGTAATGTAAAATTCCCACTAGTATATGAAAGTGATAACATGAGAGACTCTCTACTATGAAGATCATGGTGCTACTTTGAAGCACAAGTGTGGTAAAAGGATAGTAACATTGTCCCTTCTCTTTCTTTCTCTCATAATTTTTTCCTTTTTTTTATTTGGGCCTTTTCTCTTTTTTATGGCCTCTTTTTATTTGGGCTTCTTTGGCCTCTTTTTTTATTTTATTTTATTTTTCGTCCGGACTCTCATCCCGACTTATGGGGGAATCATAGTCTCCATCATTCTTTCCTCACTGGGACAATGCTCTAATAATGATGATCATCACACTTTTATTTTTCTTATAACTCAACAATTACAACTCGATACTTAGAACAAAATATGACTCTATGTGAATGCATCCGGCGGTGTACCAGGATATGCAATATGACAATGATGGAGTGTGTCATGATGAACTAGATGGTGGAAAGTTGCATGGCAATATATCTCGGAATGGCTATGGAAATGCCATAATAGGTAGGTATGGTGGCTGTTTTGAGGAAGGTATATGGTAGGTGTATGATACCGGCGAAAGGTGCGCGGTATTAGAGAGGCTAGCAAAGGTGGAAGGGTGAGAGTGTGTATAATCCATGGACTCAACATTAGTCATAAAGAACTCATATACTTATTGCAAAAATCTAGAAGTTACCAAAGCAAAGTATTACGCGCATGTTCCTAGGGGGATAGATTGGTAGGAAAAGACCATCGCTCGTCCCCGACCGCCACTCATAAGGAAGACATTCAATAAATAAATCATGCTCCGACTTCATCACATAACGGTTCACCATACGTGCATGCTACGGGAATCACAAACCTTAACACAAGTATCCTTTAAATTCACAACTACTCAACTAGCATGACTTTAATATTATTACCTTCATATCTCAAAACAATTATCAAGCTTCAATCTTTTCTTAGTATTCAACACACTCAAAAGAAAGTTTCACACATCTTGAATACCAAGCATATTATTATTAAGCAATTTACCATGCTATTAAGAGACTCTCAAAAGAATTTAAGTGAAGCATGAGAGATCAATAGTTTATTTAAAACAAATCCACCACCGTGCTCTAAAAGATATAAGTGAACCACATAGAGCAAAATTATAACACTCAAAAGATATAAGTGAAGCACACAGAGCAAAATTATCTAGCTCAAAATATATAAGTGAAGCACATAGAGCAAAACTACTTAGCTCAAAAGATATAAGTGAAGCACATAGAGTATTCTATCAAATTTTAATTCATGTATGGCTCTCTCAAAAGGTGTGTACATCAAGGATGATTGTGGCATACTAAGACACAAAGACACAAATAATACAAGACGCTCCAATCAAAACAAATATCATGTTGGTGAATAAAAATATAGCTCCAAGTAAATTACCGATGGAAGTGGACGAAAGAGGGGATGCCTTCCGGGGCATCCTCAAGCTTTGACTTTTTGGTGTCCTTGGATTATCTTGGGGGTGACATGGGCATACCCAAGCTTAGGCTCTTGCCACTCCTTGTTCCATGATCCATCAAAAGAATTCACCCAAAACTTGAAAACTTCACAACACAAAACTCAAAATAGAAAACTCGTGAGTTCCGTTAGCGAAAGAAAACAAAAGACCACTTCAAGGTACTGTAATGAACTCATTCTTTATTTACATTGGTGTTAAAACTACTTTATTCCAAGTTCTCTATGGATTATAAACTATTTTACTAGCCATAGATTCATCAAAATAAGCAAACAACACACGGAAAACAGAATCTGTCAAAAACAGAATAGTCTGTAGTATCTGTAGCTAGCGCAAGATCTGGAACCCCAAAAATTCTAAAATAAATTGCTGGAGGTGAGGAATTTATCTATTAATCATCTGCAAAAATAATTAACTAAATAGCACTCTTCAAATAAAAATGACAGCAGTTCTCGTGAGCGCTAAAGTTTCTATTTTTTACAACAAGTTCAACAAGACTTTCTCCAAGTCTTCCCAACGGTTCTAATTGGCACAAACACTAATTAAACACAAAAAACACAACCAAAACAGAGGATAAATAATTTATTTATTACTAATCAGGATCAAAAGGCAAGTAATAAAAATAAAATTGGGTTTCCTCCCAACAAGCGCTATCGTTAAACGCCCCTAGCTAGGCATAAAAGCGAGGATAGATCTAGGTATTGCCATCTTTGGTAGGCAATTCTTCAAATTAGGCATCTACCATCTTTAGGAATTTCTTTCTTCTTATTAATTATCAAACTTTTAGGCATAAGATCGAAAATTCATTTGTAATAAATGGTTCCTTAATGATAGCAAAAAGATTGGGATGAACACTTATAAATTTAAGATCCGCAGTTTCCTTAGTAGATGATTCACCCTTATTTTTAGGAACATACATAAGCTTGGAAATTTTAGTATGAGGACTTGGAGTATTCTTTACGTAAGAAAAAGCGGTTCCCATGTTTGTAATGATACCCTCAAGTTTATCAATTCTAGTAGAATCTAAGTTCATTCTCTCATGAACTATGGGTTCTTTTTCCTTAATATTTTTCAAAGTCATTCCTACCTTAGATCCATATTGAGTAATTTGATTGTGGATCTTTTTATATAGATTTTCAATTGATTCAACAATAGCAACTTTATTTTTGATAATTTCAAGTCTTTGCATAACATGCTCCAAAGTTAACGTGGTTCCATTAACCAAAAGAGGTGGTGAGCCAAATAAATTCAGCATAGCATTATAAGAATCAAAAGTATGGCTACCCAAGAAGTTCCCTCCGGTAATGGTATCGAGGATATATCTATACCAAGTATTAACACCTAAATAAAAATTTCGGAGAAGAACTAAGGTAGATTGCTTTCTGGTAGATCTATTTTGAGCATTGCAAATTCTATACCAAGCATCTTTTAGATTTTCTCCCTCCCTTTGTTTAAAATTTAGAACTTCACTCTCGGGAGACAATGGAGAAGATACGAGACTAGACATGACGACAAGCAAACGCGAGCAAACAAAAGGCAAAAAGAGAGGGAGGATAGAGAGAGAGAGGAAGAATAAAACGGCAAGGGTGAATTGGGGGAGAGAGGAAAACAAGAGGCAAATGGCAAATGATGTAATGCGAGAGATAGGGATTGTGATGGGTACTTGGTATGTTGAATTTTTGCGCAGACTCCCCGGCAACGGTGCCAGAAATCCTTCTTGCTACGTCTTGAGCTTGCATTGGTTTTCCCGAAGAGGAAGGGATGATGCAGCAGAGTAGCGTAAGTATTTCCCTCGGTTTTTGAGAACCAAGGTATCAATCCAGTAGGAGCCCACGCTCAAGTCCCTCGTACCTGCACAAAGCAATAGCTACTCGCAACCAACGCGATTAGGGGTTGTCAAGCCCTTCACGGTCACTTACGAGAGTGAGATCTGATAGATATAATATTTTTGGTATTTTTGGTATAAAGATGCAAAGTAAAAAGTAAAGGCAAAGTAAAAAAGCAAAGCAAGAATAAAGTAATGGAGATTGATATGATGAGAATAGACCCAGGGGCCATAGGTTTCACTAATGGCTTCTCTCAAGAGCATAAGTATTCTACGGTGGGTGAACAAATTACTGTTGAGCAATTGACAGAATTGAGCATAGTTATGAGAATATCTAGGCATGATCATGTATATAGGCATCACGTCCGTGACAAGTAGATCGAAACGATTCTGCATCTACTACTATTACTCCACTCATCGACCGCTATCTAGCATGCATCTAGAGTATTAAGTTAAAAATAGAGTAACGCCTTAAGCAAGATGACATGATGTAGAGAGATAAATTCATGCAATATGAAATAAACCCCATCTTGTTATCCTCGATGGCAACGATGCAATACGTGCCTTGCTGCCCCTTCTGTCACTGGGTAAGGACACCGCAAGATCGAACCCAAAGCTAAGCACTTCTCCCATGGCAAGAACTACCAATCTAGTTGGCCGAACCAAACGGATAATTCGAAGAGACTTGCAAAGATAACCAATCATACATAAAAGAATTCAGAGAAGATTCAAATATTATTCATAGATAGACTTGATCATAAACCCACAATTCATTGTTCTCAACAAACACACCACAAAAAGAAGATTACATCGAATAGATCTCCACAAGAGAGGGGGAGAACTTTGTATTGAGATTCAAAGAGAGAGAAGAAGCCATCTAGCTACTAACTATGGACCCGAAGGTCTGAGGTAATCTACTCACACTTCATCGGAGAGGCTAGGATGATGTAGAAGCCCTCCGTGATGACGGCCCTCTTCCGACGGAGCTCCGGAACAGGCCCCAAGATGGGATCTCGTGGATACATAAATTTGCGGTGGTGGAATTAGGTTTTTGGCTCCTGTTCTGATCGTTTGGGGGTACGTGTGTATATATAGGAGGAAGAAGTACGTCGGAGGAGCAACGAGGGGCCCACGAGGTAGGGGGCGTGCCCTAGGGGGAGGGGAAGCCTCCCACCCTCGTGACCGCCTCTTTTGTTCCTTGGAGCAGGGTCCAAGTCTCCTGGATCACGTTCGGTGAGAAAATCATGTTCCTGAAGATTTTATTCCGTTTGGACTCCGTTTGATATTCTGTTTATCTGAAACACTGAAATAGGTAAAAAAAAACAGCAATTCTGGGTTGGGCCTCCGGTTAATAGGTTAGTCCCAAAAATAATATAAAAGTGGAAAATAAAGCCCAATATAGTCCAAAACAGTAGATAATATAGCACGGAGCAATCAAAAATTATAGATCGTTGGAGACGTATCACTTGGCGGCGGCTCCGTATCGTAAAACGCGATGATTTTTTCTCTCTCTTTTTTTTCTCATCGAAACTCAATATATAGAGGTGGAGTTGGAGTCGGAGACACAACAGGGGGCCCACGAGGTAGGGGGCGTGCCCTAGGGGGCTCCCCCCACCCTCGTGAGAAGGGTGTGGGCCCCCTGGTCTTCATCTTTGGCGAGGATTTTTTATTGTTTTTTCTAAGATGTTCCGTGGAGTTTCAGGTCATTCCGAGAATATTTGTTTTCTGCACATAAAACAACACCATGGTAATTCTGCTGAAAACAACATTAGTCCGGGTTAGTTCCATTCAAATCATACAATTTAGAGTCCAAAACAAGGGCAAAAGTGTTTGGAAAAGTAGATACGACGGAGACGTATCAACTCCCCCAAGCTTAAACCCTAGCTTGTCCTCAAGCAATTTAGTTGGCAAACTGAAAGAAAGAAAGAAAAACTTTTACAAACTCTGTGTGCTCTTGTTGTTGTAAATATGTCAAGCCATCATTCAAGTTTTCAGCATAGACCATAACTAACCACATTTGCAATAATTCTCAGGTCTCGCAGTTACTCATATCAATAGCATAATCAACTAGCAAGTTATAATAATAAATCTCGGATGACAACACTTTCTCAAAACAATCACAATATGATATAACAAGATGGTATCTCGCTAGCCCTTTCTGAGACCGCAAAACATAAATGCAGAGCACCTTTGCAGATCAAGGACTGACTAGACATTGTAATTCATGGTAAAAGAGATCCAATCATAGTCATACCCAATATAAATTAACAGTGATGAATGCAAATGACGGCTGCACTCTCCAGCTAGTGCTTTTTAATAAGAGGGTGATGAATCAACATAAAAGTAAATGGATAGGCCCTTCGCAGAGGGAAGCAGGGATTTGTAGAGTGCCAGAGCTCGGTTTTGAAATAGAGATAAATTGTATTTTGAGCGGTATACTTTCATTGTCAACGTAACAACTAAGAGATGGCGATATCTGCCATGCTAAACACATTATAGGCGGTTCCCAAACATAATGGTAAAGTTTATACTCCCCCTCCACCAACAAGCATCAATCCATGGCTTGCTCGAAACAACGAGTGCCTCCAACATACAACAGGTCCCAGGGGGAGTTTTGTTTGCAATTAATTTTGATTTAGTTTGCATAAAGCATGGGACTAGGCATCCCGGTGACCAGCCATTTTCTCGTGAGTGAGGAGCGGAGTCCACTCCTCTTGAGAATAACCCGCCTAACACAGAAGATAAGGACAACCTTTGTTGACACGTGAGCTATTCGAGCATACAAAACAGAATGTTTATTTGAAGGTTTAGAGTTTGGCACATACAAATTTACTTGGAACGGCAGGTAGATACCGCATATAGGAAGGTATAGTGGACTCATCTGGAATAACTTTGGGGTTTAAGGGATTGGATGCACAAGCAGTATTCCCGTTTAGTACAAGTGAAGGCTAGCGAAAGACTGGGAAGCGACCAACTAGAGAGCGATAACAACCATGTACATGCATTAAAATTAATAAACATTGGATGCAAGCATGAATAGGATATAATCCACCATGAACATAAATATCGTGAAGGCTATGTTGATTTTGTTTCAACTACATGCATGAACATGTGCCAAGTCAAGTCACTTAAATCATTCAAAAGAGGATACCACCCCATCATACCACATCATAATCATCTCAATAGCATGTTGGCATACAAGGTAAACCATTATAACTCATAGCTAATCAAGCATGGCACAAGCAACTATGATCTCTAATTGTCATTGCAAACATGCTTATTCATAATAAGCTGAATCAAGAACGAGGGACTCATCATATTTACAAAAACAAAAGAGGTCGAGTTCATACCAGCTTTTCTCATCTCAGTCAGTCCATCATATATCATCATAATTGCCTTTCACTTGCACGACCGAACGGTGTGAATAATAATAAGAGTGCACGTGCATTGGACTAAGCTGGAATTTGCGAGCATTCAATAAACAGGAGAAGACAAGGCAATATGGGCTCTTGGTTAAATCAACAATAATGCATATAAGAGCCACTTCAACAATTTAATTATGGTCTTCTCCTACTGACCCCCAAAGAAAAGAAAAGAAATAAAACTATTCACACGGGAAAGCTCCCAACAAGCAAAAGAAGAACGGGAAATATTTTTTGGTTTTCTTTTTAATTATTACTACTACAGCAGAAAAATAAACTACTACTAATTTTTTTGTTTTTCTTAAGGTTTAACAAACACACAAGAAGAAAGCAGGAAAAAGAAAATAAACTAGCATGGATATTACAGTGAAAAAGTATGAGCACCGACATCTAGCAATGAGTGTGTGTGAGCATAAATGTAATGTCGGTGAGAAATACGTACTCCCCCAGGCTTAGGCTTTTGGCCTAAGTTGGTCTATGACCACGGCTGGCCTGGCGGATATCCATAATAATAGTTGTTGGGGTCGTACTGTGATGATGAAGAATAGTTGGGATCATACTGATGTGCAGCGGTTATCGCCCGCTGAGCTACAGTGTGGAGTCGAGCTGCCTCCGCTCTCCTCTCGTACTCTTCTGCCTCCTCTCTGGTAATAAAATATCTTCTTTTTGTCTGTGAATTAAAGAAGGCAGGAGCAGGGAGAGTAATACGGAAAACACGTCGTTTATCAAAAATTAAACGATATAAGAGAGGTGATTCAGGCCTCTCGACAAACTGGTGCGAAGCCATAGAGTTATAATCTAAATATGCAGGAGGCAACTCCATATCACCCTCACGAATGTCTATTTTAAGAAAATGAGCTAAGCGGGTTGCATAAATTCCTCCAAAGAAATCTCCATTGTGTCTATTATGATGCAACCTAGGAGCTACAATGGCTCCCATATGATAAGATTGGTCTACTAACACAGCACTCTAAGAATGTTGAGATCAGGGACACACATGTGACATGCTTCATCCTTAGCATTTATGCATCTACCGATGAAAAGAGCAAAATAATGTATAGCCGGAAAGTGAATGCTCCCTATGGTAGCCTGCGTTATATCTCTAGATCCCCCCATAGTTATACTAGCAAGAAAGTTTCTAAATTCAGATTTAGGGGGATCCCTAACACTACCCCATAATGGAAGTTTGCATGCAGAAGTGAAGTCCTCTAGGTCCATGGTATAAGATTTGTCATAAAGATCAAACATGACTGAAGGAGAATTACACGAAGATGAATACTCAAACCTCCTCACAAATGAACTTGTGAGATCATGATACTGGGGGCATTTGTTAGCCTCTAAATCCTCAAGACCGGCATTGTGCAAATATGCTTTGAATTCTTCTTTAATTCCCGCGCGGTCCATAAAATTTTCCGACGGCCATTCGCAAGGCGTACTAGAGCGTCTCTTGGTGGATCCTCGTCAGCATCGCGCATAGCAATCATGGGTCCTTGCTTCTTAGAGGAACCACCTTGGAACATCTTCATAAACATATTGTTTTTCTCTGAAAAATTCTGAAATTTTTAGTAACTTCAAACAAAAGTGAACCAACTTCAATAATATTGATAGTAACTACTCCTACCAGTGCCTAGAGCCTAAATCAAGCATTAGAACTACTTGGAACCATATAAATTTGTCATGCAAGCTCAAGAACATGGTCACCTATGCAGCACAAATTTGCAAAGAATAAAACACTAGAACAAAAACTAATCGGACCAATGGAGGAGTCACATACCAAGGAACAATCTCCCCAAGTAGTTTTGCGAGAGGTGCTTTGAGCAAGGAGATCGAAAATCACAGCAAAAGTGGCTGGAACTCGTGCTTGAGTTGGTTTTTCAGGTTTGTGTGAGATAGAGGAAGAAGATGGGTGCTAGGATAAGTGGAGGAGGGCCACCGCGGGCCCACGAGTTAGGGGGCGCACCCTATAGGGGGGCGCTCCCACCACCCTCGTGACCAGGTGGCAGCTCCTCCCGCGGTAATTTTTGCACAGTAAATCCTCAAATATTCACGAGAAAATCATATTAAATTGGCATGGCATTCTGAGGACTTTTATTTTCAGGATATTTTGATATTGCACGGATAAGCCAGGAAACAGACTAAAAATATTATTTTTACTTTATTTCTACTAATTAACAGAAAATATAGAGAGGGTACAGAAGGTTGTGCTTCTAGTTTCATCCATCTCATGCTCATCAAAAAGAATCCACTAACAAGGTTGATCAAGTCTTGTTAACAAACTCATTCCGATAATCATGAAACCGGAGAAATTTCGAATAACACTAAGTTACCTCAACGGCCCAATAATAAGAATATCATATTTCTTTTTGACAGTAGGAAGAGGAAATTCAAAACCTCCAAATATAATCGATGGAATTTTTCCAATAGAGTTGATACTATGAACTTGAGGTTGTTTCCTCGGAAAGTGTACCGTATGCTCATTACCATTAACATGAAAAGTGGCATTGCCTTTGTTGCAATCAATAACAGCCCCTGCAGTATTAAGAAAAGGTCTTCCAAGAATAATAGACATACTATCATCCTCGGGAATATCAAGTATAACAAAATCCGTTAAAATAGTAACGTTTGCAACCACAACAGGCACATCCTCACAAATAGGTATACAGTTGATTTATCAGCCATTTGCAAAGATATTTCGGTAGGTGTCAACTTATTCAAGTCAAGTCTACGATATAAAGAGAGAGGCATAACACTAACATCGGCTCCAAGATCACATAAAGCAGTTTTAATATAATTTCTTTTAATGGAGCAAGGTATAGTAGGTACTCCGGGGTCTCCAAGTTTCTTTGGTATTCCACCCTTAAAAGTATAATTAGCAAGCATGGTGGAAATCTCAGCTTCCGGTATCTTTCTTTTATTAGTAATGATATCCTTCATATATTTAGCATAAGGATTTGTGTTGAGCACATCAGTTAATCTCATACACAAAAAGATAGGCCTAATCATTTCAGCAAAGCGCTCAAAATCCTCATCATCCTTTTTCTTGGATGGTTTCGGAGGAAAAGGCATGGGTTTCTGAACCCAAGGTTCCCTTTCTTTACCATGTTTCCTAGCAACAAAGTCTCTTTTATCATAACATTGATTCTTTGATTGTGGGTTATCAAGATCAACAGCACGTTCAATTTCTACATCATTATCATTACTAGGTTGAGCATCATCATGAACATCATCATTAATATTTTTACTAGGTTCATGTTCATTACCAGATTGTGTTTCAGCATCAGACATAGATATATCATTTGGATTAGCAGGTGGTTCAGCAATAGGTTCACTAGAAGTTTGCACAGCTCTATCATTTTTCTTCTTCTTCTTTTTAGAAGAACTACGAACATCAATATTATTTCTTTGAGAATCTTGCTCGATTCTCTTAGGGTGGCCTTCAGGATACAAAGGTTCCTGAGTCATTCTACCAGTTCTAGTAGCCACTCTAACAGCATAATCATTTTTCTTATTATTCATTTCATTAAGCACTTCTTTTTTAGCCTTAAGTACTTGTTCTACTTGAGTGCTAACCATATAAGCATGCTTGCTAACAAGTTTAAGTTCACCTTTAATATCACCCATATAATCACCCAAGCGTCTAATCATATAAGCATTTTCTTTTAATTGTCTACCAAAATAGTCGTCTTGCTTAAACATAAAGTTATCAAACTCATCCAAGCACTGACTAGCAAATTTAGTAGGAGGAATTTTAGCTTTATCATACCTATAGAGAGAATTTACCTTTACTACCTGTGTCGGGATATCGGGATCAGGAGGTTCTTCAGTAAATAAATAATTAAGATCATATGTTTCTTCAACAGGCGGTGAATTAAGACCATGTATTTCTTCAATAGGAGGTAAATTCTTAACGTCTTCAGCTTTAATACCTTTTTCTTTCATAGATTTCTTTGCCTCTTGCATATCTTCGGGACTGAGAAATAAAACACCTCCCTTCTTCGGAGTTGGTTTAGGAATAGGCTCAGTAATTAGCTCAGGAGTTGGCTTAGGAGGTGCCCAATTATTTTCATTTGTCAACATATTATTCAATAGAATTTCAGCTTCATCCGGTGTTCTTTCCCTGAAAAGAGAACCAGCACAACTATCCAGGTAATCTCTGGAAGCATCGGTTAGTCCATTATAAAAGATATCAAGTATTTCAGGTTTCTTAAGAGGATGATCCGGCAAAGTATTAAGTAACTTGAGAAGCCTCCCCCAAGCTTGTGGGAGACTCTCTTCTTTAATTTGCACAAAGTTGTATATTTCCCTCAAAGCAGCTTGTTTCTTATGAGCAGGGAAATATTTAGCAGAGAAGTAATAAATCATATCTTGGGGACTACGCACACAACCAGGATCAAGATAATTAAACCATATCTTAGCATCACCCTTTAGTGAGAACGGAAATATTTTGAGTATATAGAAGTAACGCGATCTCTCATCATTAGTGAACAGGGCAGCTATATCATTTAATTTAGTAAGATGTGCCACAACAGTTTTAGATTCATAGTCATAAAACGATGAGATTCAACCAAAGTAATTATATCAGGATCAACAGAGAATTGATAATCCTTATCAGGAACACATATAGGTGAAGTAGCAAAAGCAGGGCCGGGTCTCATTTTATCTCTAAGTGATTCTTTGTTCCATTTAATTAATAACCTCTTAAGCTCATATCTATCTTTGCAAGCAAAAATAGCGGCAAAAGATTCCATATCAAAAAGATAGCCCTCAGGAATAACAGGCATATTTTCATCATCACTATCATCATCGTATTCAGATTCAATAATTTCTTTTTCTCTAGCCCTCGCAATTTGTTCATCAAGAAATTCACTAAGGGGCACAGTAGTATCAGGCATAGAAGCAGTTTCATCATAAGTATCATGCATAGCAGAAGTGGCATCATCAATAACATGTGACATATCAGAACGAATAGCAGAAGCAGGTGTAGGTGTCGCAAACTTACTCATAACAGAAGGTGAATCAAGTGCAGAGCTAGATGGCAGTTCCTTACCTCCCCTCGTAGTTGAGGGATAGATCTTGGTTTTTGGATCTCTCAAGTTCTTCATAGTGTCCAGCAGATATAAATCCCAAATGACTCCAAGAATAGAGCTATGCTCCCCGGCAACGGCGCCAGAAATTAGTCTTGATAACCCACAAGTATAGGGGATCGCAACAGCTTTCGAGGGTAGAGTATTCAACCCAAATTTATTGATTCGACACAAGGGGAGCCAAAGAATATTCTCAAGTATTAGCAGCTGAGTTGTCAATTCAACCACACCTGGAAACTTAGTATCTGCAGCAAAGTGTTTAGTAGCAAAGTAATATGATAGTGGTGGTAGCGGCAACAAAAGTAAAGACAGCAAAAGTAATGTTTTTGGTATTTTGTAGTGATTGTAACAGTAGCAGCGGGAAAGTAAATAAGCGAGAACCAGTATAAGGAAAACTCGTAGGCACCGGATCAGTGATGGATAATTATGTTGAATGTGGTTTATCATGTAACAGTCATAGCATAGGGTGACACAGAACTAGCTCCAGTTCATCAATGTAATGTAGGCATGTATTCCGTATATAGTCATACATGCTTATGGAAAAGAACTTGCATGACATCTTTTGTCCTACCCTCCCGTGGCAGCGGGGTCCTATTGGAAACTAAGGGATATTAAGGCCTCCTTTTAATAGAGAACCGGAAAAAAGCATTAGCACATAGTGAATACATGAACTCCTCAAACTATGGTCATCACCGGGAGTGGTCCCGATTATTGTCACTTCGGGGTTGCCGGATCATAACACATAGTAGGTGACTATAGACTTGTAAGATAGGATCAAGAACTCACATATATTCATGAAAACATAATAGGTTCAGATATGAAATCATGGCACTCGGGCCCTAGTGAAAAGCATTAAGCATAGCAAAGTCATAGCAACATCAATCTCAGAACATAATGGATACTAGGGATCAAACCCTAACAAAACTAACTCGATTACATGATAAATCTCATCCAACCCATCACCGTCCAGCAAGCCTATGATGGAATTACTCACGCACGGCGGTGAGCATCATGAAATTGGTGATGGAGGATGGTTAATGATGACGACGACGACGAATCCCCCTCTCGGAGCCCTGAACGGACTCCAGATCAGCCCTCCCAAGAGGTTTTAGGGCTTGGCGATGGCTTTGTATCGTAAAACGCGATGATTTCTTCTCTCTGATTTTTTCTCATCGAAACTCAATATATAGAGGTGGAGTTGGAGTCGGAGACGCAACAGGGGGCCCACGAGGTAGGGGCGCGCCCTAGGGGGGGCACCCTCATGAGAAGGGTGTGGGCCCCCTGGTCTTCATCTTTGGCGAGGATTTTTTATTGTTTTTTTAAGATGTTCCATGGAGTTTCAGGTCATTCCGAGAATATTTGTTTTCTGCACATAAAACAACACCGTGGTAATTCTGCTGAAAACAGCGTCAGTCCGGGTTAGTTCCTTTCAAATCATACAAGTTAGAGTCCAAAACAAGGGCAAAAGTGTTTGGAAAAGTAGATACGACGGAGACGTATCAGTCAGTCCTCCTCGTCAGAGCTGATGAGGTTGATGTACATCTTCTTCTGCTCCTCGTGGATGCGCCGTCACTCATCGTCCTTGTCCTTCGCGGCGAGGTTGGCCTCGGCGCCCGCTTGAAAAGGAGATCTTCGATCTCCTTGTTGCAGCGGCGGTGCTCCTCCCCCTCTCGCAAGCTCCACGCGGCAATCGCCGCCGCGACCGCCTCGACATCGTCGCCGACGTAATCGTCTCGATGCGGGATCTCCTCTGGCTCCCGCTTGACAGCGACGAGCTCGCCCTTCTCCGGCTCCTGCTTGACGCCAACGAGCTCGCCCTTCTCCGGCTCCTGCTTGACGCCAACGAGCTCCGCCAGCTCCTTCTTCATGGGGAGAAGCGCCATGCCGGAAGGGCCCCCAATGCCGGAGGAGAGCCACGGAGTAGAGGAAGAGACCGCGACAGAGGAAGATCCCGCGGCCGAGGAGGGGCATCCACCCACGTCGGCTGTTGTACTCCTCCGTCTCGCGTCGGAGGAGCGACGCCGGCAGCTGGAGGCCTTGGTTGGCGTTGGAGGAGTGCTCGGGGATGTCGCCCCCGCTGGCGTTGCGGCCCGAGCTTGACATACTGTCCCACATGGCGGCTGGAGGCGGAACTGGGCTCACCAGTGGCGAGAAATGCGACAGAGGGAGTGAGGAATCACGGGGAAACGCGGCGGCAAGGGGATAGGGTTTCGACCCGTATCTGCCCCGCAAACCCATAGTTATACGGCTTTGGGGGTAAGGTTTGCGGGCCGCGGTAATTTTTTTACAGGCCAAACGAGTATACGGGCTCTGTGCTGGCCAGAAAATTGAGCCGAGACCGTACACTCATCGAAATTATGCGGGTCCGCGCATTATACGGGGTCCGCTAGAGATGATCTAAGTTGATCATCAAGCCCACAAAAAAAGTTAAGCACCAAACTATGCCAAAAAAAAGTTGATCATCAAACCGACAAGTGGGCTCAGACCAGCAAAGCCTTGGAGAGAAAAGCCTATACGCTTTGTGTGTAGAATCAGGCGGAGAAGGGCTAGTAGCCCCTCAAAGCAAAAATAAAAAGGCAAAGAAGGGCTAGTCCAGCGGGGGCACATCAGTGCTGCCAGTTTTGCCCGCAAACTGGGAGCCCCGCTCAAAACCTAATCTCCCCGCCGATCAACGCGCCGACGACCACGAGTGAAACCGGCGGCTCTTGTGATCTGATAAGAACCGTTGTGCCCAACTTGGATCGAGATCGCCTTTTTCTTTCGAGCTAGCTTTGGCGCATAAAAGAGGACGAACGGAGGATACCTCCAACAAACACCATCAAATCCTGTGGTCTGTGGATTCCCGACCATAGTTTTGGATAACCTGCCTGCCCTGGCGCTCCCCTCCTCACCCACCAACTCAGTTCACCACTCCAAGTCCAAACGAGTGAGCAGAGTACCTTTTTGGTCGCTATAAATAAACGGCTCAACTCCTCATCCTGGAAGCATCAAGCAACAACCCATCTCATCTCACTTGATCATCCTACTCTTTGCACTGAGCCATTTCGGCAAATAATCACGGTGAAGATGTCGTCGACGGCCACCGTCACCCTCGGCCACCTCGAGAACAAGCTCACGCTCGCCAAACGCTGCTCTAGAGGTAGTAAGCAGGATCCACTTCTTCAAATTTCAGTTCAGCTACGTTGTATACTGATAGTCTAACAGTAGCAATGCAATGCATTTCTTTTCTTAATCTTCACCAGAGGCGACGTTCGCCAGAGCAAAGGCAGCGGCCATCGCCATGGTCGCGTCTGCGGTCCCAACGGTGAGCTCCTCTGTCCGAGATTTGTTGATTTTTTCATGCACGTTGCTCTGGTTTTCATAACTGAACCGTTAATCCTGCAGCTGGCGAGCGTGAGGATGCTGCCGTGGGCCAAGGCGAACCTGAACCCCACCGGCCAGGCCCTCATCATCTGCACCGTCGCTGGGATGGCATACTTCATTGCCGCCGACAAGACGATCCTCTCGCTGGCGAGGAGGCACTCGTACGAGAGCGCCCCCGACCACCTCAAGGACACCTCCTTCCATGTCGCCGCCGCTGCAGCCCGTCCCCGTCCGCCGGCGTTCTTCAGGCCTTGAGCTAGTATTATCCTGCTAATTTATTTTTTTTGAGAAAAGGCCTAGGCCCGACTTTATAAATAAAGCCACACGGCAGAGTCACAGAGCAACCATAGCAACAATGGGGACGAAGCCACCACCAGTTCACCCAAACACGGGCACTCAACGACAAGCACGAAAGCATGACGGATACATGGCACCCTGCCAGACACGGCACGCAGGCCGGATAACTTAGGAAAGACATAGCCAGCAACTAAGTCGAAGAACCTCCAAAATGCGAGATCAGACATCAGGATCCTGCCCAGAAAGAGACGACACCGAGGCCCGAACTTTAGATATGAGCAGATCAAGAGCATCCCGGTCCTCCACCTTAGTCAATAATATCCACTGCTGCAAGAAGATACATGATTTAAATAAAAAATCAGCTGGTTTAGTAGGATAAGCATGTTCGATTGTAAATTTGTCCCTAATGGTCCCTAACGACCATCACATGGCACCCAAACCAACCCAGAAGACCCTCTTTGTCACACCAGCCAACGAATTGGCAAGGCCTCTCAGCTCATTAAAGGAGGAGGGATCCCAAGTGACCTGAAGCCAGGATCTGACACAACTCCAAACTAGTTTAGCAAGCACACAATGGAAGAAAATATGATTTGTGTCCTCCAAGTCACCACAGAGAGCACAAAATTCCGAGCCCGGTCCATTCCTCTTACGAATTTGATCAGCCGCGGGAAGACGGCCTCTAAAGGCCTGCCAGAGGTAGATTTTGATTTTTGGAGGCACATGAGAACGCCAAATGCTAGAAAATCTATTAGTAGGGGCACCACCAATAAGTTTAGAATGCAAGGACTTAACCGAGAAACGGCCCGAGTCAGTATGAGGCCAAACCACCGAATCCGGAGTCTCCAAGAGCATGGGGAATAAGGCAGAGAGACTTTGCCAATCTTCCAACTCTTCAGGAGAAAGGGAGCGACGGAAAGCGAGGTCCCAATTATTAGCTGACACCTTCACGATGGAGATATTCGGGTTAGTGCAATAAGAGAAAAGAATAGGAAATCTCACAGAGAGAGGAGAGTCTCCGCACCACCAGTCAAGCCAAAAACGAACCGAGGAACCATCTCCTACGATAAACTTAACATGTTCGAGGAAGAGGCCGGACTTTAATAAGGTCTTTCCAGAATTGAGATCCACGCTGGGTCCCTGCAAACATCGGGCTAGAATGGGGAAAATACTTAGCTTTAAGAATAGAATACCATAAAGAACTGGCCCCACTAGACATGATCTTCCACCACCATTTGATCATAAGGCATTTATTCATGACAGCCATGTTAATGATGCCCAACCCCCAAGGTTCTTAGGCCTACACACGAGTTGCCATTTAACAAGCCTATACTTTCGTCTGTTGTCAGCAGCATTCCAAAGAAAGCACCCCTATGTTTGTCAAAACCCGCATGGGTCCCAGCCGAGAGAAGATAAAAGCCCATTAGGAACATAGGAAGGGAAGACAAACAAGCATTGATCAGAGCTACTTTCCCGGCGTTAGTATTATATCTGCCATGCCAGGGAAGAACCCTATTTCCCACCTTAGAGATAGCAGGAGCAAAGTCTTTTGAGTGAAGCAAGTCTGGCGAAATGGGAAGGCCCATGTATTTAAAGGGGAAGGAGCCCAGGTTACAATTGAGGAGCCGGGCCACTCTCAAAGCCTCCAAATCATCAACGCCAGTGACAAATACCTCACTCTTAGAAAAGTTAATTTTCAGTCCCGAAGCGGCCTCAAAGCACATGAGGATAAACTTGAGGTGGGCAATACAATCGTCGTTCAAGTCAACCATAATAATGGTATCATCAGCGTACTGCAAGTAACACACTCCGAGATTAGATGAGAAACAACCAACGTAATATGACCATGATGGGCAGCTCTAGACAAGATGCGGGAGAAGGCATCAGCAATGAAGTTGAACAGAACAAGGGACACGGGGTCCCCCTGTCGCAGGCCCCTGCCATTGACAAAGAAGTTACTAACGTGACCATTAATAGAGACCGTAGTGTGCCCCCTCCCCCCCCGAGACCAGCTGCATAATACGATGAACATACGCCCCATCGAAGCCTTTCGCTAAAAGAACCTTTCTCAGGAAAGGCCAACTGACCGAATCATAAGCTTTCTCAAAGTCCAATTTGAGGATAACAACTTTAGAGTTACGAGATTTCAGGTCATGAACAATCTCTTGGAGGCAAAGAATACCATCTAAAATGAAACGTCCTATGATGAAAGCAGATTGGAAAGGGCTGATAACTCTATGAGCAACAGGGGAGAGATGGTTCGCAAAACCTTTAGCCGGAAACTTGGCAAAGTTATTGATCAACGCAATAGGCCTGAACTGGGAAATCAGCTCAGCACCTTTAACTTTAGGGATCAAGGTGATCACCGCATAGTTGAGGCGATATATATCAATGGTTCCCAAACAAAAGCCCTGAATAACATGACAGACCAACTATCACAATTGCAGCCAGAATTTTTTGAAGAAGGGGATCGAGAACCCATCCGGCCCAGAAGCAGCATTAGGGTTGGCAGAGTTAACCACATCCCAAATTTCCTTATCAGAGAGGGGAACCATTAAGGCTTCATTTTCCTCGGCCGAAACTTTCATATTATTGTCCCACAAGGAGGATGAGATAGAAAAGCCAGAAGGAGGTTTGGCCCCTAATAACGTAGCAAAAAAGTCCTCCACATGAGAGAGGATCAAGTATTGGTCCGAGGACTAAACACCATTAATGATCAGGCTATTTATAAAGCACCGTCTTCTCCGACCATTGGTGATGGCAAAGAAATAAGCAGTAGGGGAATCCCCTTTTAGCGTCCAGTTCAACGTGCCACGTCGGCACCAATAGACTTCCGCCTAATGATGCAACTGCATCAAGGCGGCCTCGAGGTTATAGCGCAATGCCCACCCAGCATCCGAGAGACCCAAGGTATCACCCGTTCGGTCAAGGTCCATAATCAGGGATTCAAGAGCATTCTTTGACCTACGTTCCTCCACAGCATGGTTTCGGGACCAACCTCTAAGGAATTTGCGCAGTTCATAGGAACAGGAATGCCAGTCATCCATAGGGCCAAAGGAACGAGGTTTGGGGGGCAAGAAGTTAAGGATCTTAGTAGCCAACATGTCAGTAAACCCTTCGACGAGCAGCCAAGAAGCATCAAATTGGAAACGAGAGGACGATCTATCTTGCTGCATCCCAGCATCAAGAAGAAGAGGGGTATGGTCGGAGCCCATGTTACTTTTAGCGAGAAGGGAAGCCCGAGGAAAAAGGGAGTCCCACCTGGAACAGATGAACACTCGGTCTAGCACAGATCTAATCGGGGTGGCCTGATGATTTGACCACGTAAAACAGGCCCCAACCCTAGGAAGCTCGTGGATAGCACAGGTGCTAATAAAGTCGTTGAAAGCATTAGCTAAAGGCCAGGAAAAATTAGCATTTCTCTTGTCCGAGGGGGTGCGAAGAAGTTTAAAGTCACCACCGATAACTATCAGAATATAAATGTCTCGATCTTAGCAGAAAGCTCATCCAGGAACAGGGACGTCAGGGAGTGATCAGCAGGGCCATAGACCACTATGAATTCCCATAGAATGTTAAGTGCTTTGTGAAAACCTACCATGCTTGCCCAAAATATACCATGATCAAAAGCCACGAAATCAAAGACATCCCTTTTGGAACCAATCAAGATCCCTCCTGAATGCCCCGAAGCAGGAAGCACGTGCCAATCAAATCTATCCATGCCCGCAATAACAGAAAGTTCATTGGGAGAAAAAGAAGCTTTAAAGGTTTCAACTAGCCCAACAATATCAATATTATCCCCACGAACGATATCTCTAATCTGGTCTCGGTGCTCCCTAGCACCAAAACCCATGATGTTCCAAAATAAGGCTTTCATTTATAGGATAGCTTTTTGATGCGGAGACCCGGCCTGCTAGGGGCAACACATGGTTTTGACCTTTTGGATACACCCCTCCTAGAGGTGCTAGGCTGGGGTTGGCTACTACCAACCACCACGCCACCCCCCTGATCCCCAGCATCCACAGAATCCAAAGCCGCAGAGGCAACGGCCTCTTTAGCCTTAGCAAGGGCAGCCTGGGCCACCTCATTAGCCCGAATAGTAGAGAGGGGAAGGGAAGGCGAGCCTTGATCGGGATCGATAGTAACACCCACATCAGACATGATATTTAACAAGTGTTCATCAGAAAGAGAAGGTAAAACAAGTCGAATCAGGGAAAGAGGAGGAGTCAGACCGTGATTGTTACATGAAGGAGGGGGTCCTTAGCAGCCGCACGACGCTTCGCCCATTCCACCATCGATTCACCCCGCCTCGCGCACCCGCCTACCCTTGCGAGCCGTGGAGGTAGGCGACCAGATCGAGGGAGAGCGGGCCATGGGGGAGGCCGAAGCAGGGCCCGAGCGAGACATCGAACCAAGATCCTTGTCGAGGCAACGGCAAACTCCCATCATAGACTGCTTAGAGCCCGAAGAAGCCCTGCTCTTCGCAGAAAATTTCCGCACCGAAGATTTCTTCTTTCTCTTGGACTGTGAAACATCATCAGCACGACCTGGGGAAGGGGGCAGATCCTCAATACCCGAGCGGGTGGGAGAGAGTGGACGGCCAGGGAGGTTGGAGCAGACTCCCGAGATAGGAGTGACCGTGGCTGGAAGCTTCTTGCGCAGCATCTCATCATCAGTAGGCATCCTTGGGTCAGATGAAGGGACAACATCCGCCTCGCGTGGAACCTTGTCAATATGCGCATTAGATTTGAAGAGTTCCCGCTCATATTCTTCCATCCCGTCCCATTCGGATTGAGTAAAGCGCGGATCAGAGCCCCCACTAGGGTTCTGCCCACCCATAGAGCCATCCCCATGCTTGTCTTGCTTGTCCGAGGGGTTGGATGGAGGAGGAGGTGGAGGGGGGTGGAAGGCTTCAGCCCCTTCAACCCGAACACACAGTCTGACTCCATCGGGAGAGGGGAACACATCAATCGATTCACGGACACAAATCGGGTCAACACAGCAAATCTTGATACGAGCAGGACCAACCTTATCCAGAGACTCCGCTTCCACTTCCACCGGTTTACCAATTAGAGCGCCGAAGGCCATCAGAAAGGAAGAAGAATGAAGCCCCACTGGTACATCATCCACCAGAACCCAAACCTAAGAGAGAGGGCCAACAACTTTAACACCACAGGAGGCAGGCTTCACCGACACCACCAGCTGATTGAGGGGAAGGGTGAAGCTAGTGCAAGACGCAATCATACGAAGACAGTCTTTGGAGGGGAAGACTACGGAAAACTCAAAGTCAGATAGTTGGTTCACTTTCCAATCCCATCCCTCGACGTCCCAGATACGGAGCCCTTCAAGCATAGTTTGGGAGGAGATCCTTTGGTGTTGCACCATGACAATGGCGGCATTGGAAAGGGAGGGGGCCGCCACCACAACAGGCAAATCACAATCCAAGGCAAAAAATGAACATCCAGCGAGGTCCGTACCAAAGTGAACGAAGGATGGCGGCTTCTGACGATTCTGACAATTGACAGTGAGGTGACCATCTGAACGGCAAATCAGGCAGAATGGAGGGTTGGTACATCTTGATTGGAAATGCCCGGGCTGGTGACAGGCAAAGCAGGTAAGCGCCGAGGGGTTGCTTGGGGTGGAAGAGTTAGGGCGATGCATCGGAAAGGGGGAGGAGGAGGAAGGATGCCATCCCCCACCCCCGATGAGGACGCGCCGGAGTGAGGGCCAGGAGGATGCCGGACCAGACCCGAGAAGGACTGCGGGGGCGGACGAGGCCCAGCGCCAGCGCCAGCAGGGCGAGGGGCCTGTCGCACTGGGGCAGGAGGCCCATGGCCCGCACCCTGGGCAGGCAAGGAACCCGATGAGGAAGAGCGCCCCCACCAGCCGCCGTTGCCTCCCAGGGATTCAACGCCGAGGGACACTCTGACCCAGATCCAGAGCCTTGGGGGCCGGATCCAGGCGGAACATGCTCACGCTCTGCGTGCTGGAGCCACTCCGGACCGGCAACCCACGCAGCACGGTCGCGAGCCTCCTGCTCACGAGCTGCCTGCTCCGCCTCCAACTTGGAGCGCAGGGAGGCCTCGAGCTCCAGATCCACACCCGAGCCCGGCGAATCCTCTCGCCGACGCTTGCTACCAGAGACAGCATCACAAGACGAGCCCCTGGACTTATCCATGGTGAGAGCCGCCGCGAAGGAGAGGAGGAGGGGAGGGGGAGGGTGGATCTGACTAGACGGCGAATGGGAGCGCGGTGCCTACGCAAGTCAGCGGCGGAAGCCAGAAACCCTAACAAGGGGGGGGGGGGGGACGGAACCACGGGGGACCCATAAATAGCCGGACTCAGCCAAACCCTCTTGGGCCTGGCGGGCCACCTGGGCCGGGGGAAAGGGGGGAGGGATATAGGCCGGCGGTAGCTGCACATGGCCCACATGGGAAGGGGGAATCATCCACTGACGACAGAGCGGGGGAGCGGGTTGGACAGACAGAATAGGATCAGGAGGCCCAACAGGCCCAGCGTCCAGCCCCCCACATGGCCCACTAGCCAGCGGGAGCGAGACCAGATCTAGGGCGGGCGCCACCGCCCCCACGGCGCGCCCAGACGCCGCCGTCGCCGGAGACGACGGACCTGAGCCAAAAGAAGGGAAGGGAGGGCAAACCACACCCAGAGCGGCACCCAGAATCCTAGATCTGGGCGAGGGGAGGGGAAACTTACCAGACTTGCGACGACAGCGAGAAACCCGGACCCAGCCAGCTTCCGCCGATGGGGACGACACCGGCCGGCCCCGGCCCCCAGGAGCAAACTTGCGAGAACGAGGAGCAACGAAGGGAGAAGAAGCCAACACGGGGAGGACCGGCGAGGGCGAGCGCGAGGCCGCCTCGTCCGAAGAGCAATCCTCATTGGAGTCGAGAGCCCAAAAACAAGATCCAAACGACGGCTAGGGGGGAAGCGAAGCCCACGGCACCGGCGAACGGGCCGAGGGAGAGGAGCCAGCCACGGGGAGGGGGGTCGGACAGGAGGCCAACGCCGGACAGGGCGCCCCAAGGCACGGGACGGCGGCGGAGGGGCAAGGGAGGGGGAGAGAGGAGCGGGAGGGAGAGAGAGGAGAGCCATCCAGCTATCTCTGTAACTGGACATCCGCGAAAACCGGGGATCCTGCTAATGTATGATAGCACGCGCTTGTGCCGTTGTGCGTATTCTAGAAAAAATGTATGCATCGACAGCATCGTTGTCAGTGTCCCAAGAAACCGCCGCCGCCGAAATGTATGCACATGCTTTACATCCGTGTACTGAATAAAACAGAGGGCTCGATCCTGGTTTCATATAAGCTTGTGTACGACAGACTTTAGATCTCGACGAAGAAGATGGAATCACAGGGCTAGCCGTAAGGCCGTGACTGACAGCAAAGAATTCCCATGCATTGCAGCTTATGTGACTGCTGAAACTTGATCTTGATTAACATTCCTACGTCATCCCTAACTGCAGAGGCTGCCATGGCGGGAGCCAAGGCCGCGGCCGTCGCCACCGTCGCTGCCGCAGTCCCCTTCGTAAAGACTTTGTTGGGTTCCCGTCCACTACCTAGCACAACCATCTTGGTTCAATGCAACCAAGTTCCGAACCGACCTACGAATTGAGCGAGGAGAAGACACTATTCGTAACAGGGGTTCACATTACTCTTTTTTTAGTTTCCATTTGGAACTGTTTTCATCAAAGTATCAAACTCATGTTAAAAAGTTTCACGAAGAAACCTAAAAACTGTAACAGGTGCTCATTAAAGGTTGTTTGGCACAGATAGAGATAAATAAAGATGTTGGGTGTTCGATATTGGACACACTTAATTTTTGAAGCTTAATGAAATAATAAAATAATAAATGGGCCAGGCCCAGGATGGAGGGTGGACATGCGTCAGTTGTCTGATGGGTTGGCGGATTTGCTGTGTATGTATACGTATAGCTAGTCAGCTAATACGCGTTACATATGGAGGTGTCTATACATTATGGTCAAATGATCATACTACCCTTATACGGTTTGTAGAGGAGGGTGTGTAGAAGCCCGTGCAATCACATCTCAATCTAACTGAAAGCGAAAAAAAAGACCACGGTCAACACCTCCGTATCCGAAGCTGACGTGCTGCCGGAGCGCGGCGCCACGGTCTATGCGTTCGTCGACTTCGGCCTCCTCGACCAGCGGCACAGCTCGCCCATCATCAAGCTAGAGTCGTCGCGCTTCCATATCCTACGCGGAGCGCGGAGCATGTTCACGGGCTACGCCAAAGTTCATGGCCGGCCGTGGAGTCGTCCACGGCGACTACCTCGCCAGTAAGCCGCGAAAGCGAAATGTGCGAGAGGGATGGCGGCCAGGAGCCCAGCACCGCAGCTGCCGTGCCGCGGGCCAGAGCACGTGGGCCGTGGGGGGCCTCGCCGCTGCACGTTGTAGAACTGGAGGGCCGAACCATCGACTCCACACGTATCCTCGCATGACTGAGTCCACGACTGATTTACCAAATTTGCATGATTTGGCGTGTGATGATCAGACGAGTTGCATGCTCAGGCGTTAACTTCAGCGAGATTATGCGTTTAAAATGTTTTTTTCTTCTTCCATAAGATCCATGAATTGCTCCTGTAATGGATCGGGTCAAGTAGCAAAAATGGATTAAATCTAGGACCATTTAATTTCTTTCTTTTTTCGAACCACATTTCCTGAGAATTCCATAGAGGTGTATGGTTCAGACGGCTGGATGAGGAGATTAGTTTGATTGATCTTAATTACCATGCGTCTTTGTGCTATAAAAATGCATGTTGAGATCCTTTTTTGGAACAGGGAGTATGTTGAGGTCTCTCATGTGGATCCGACTTGCCTGCTCCCTTCTCATGCTTCCATCCGTGCTTCCACTTCATCCTACGACTGTCTTTTTTCTTTTTTTTTCTTTTCTAATCTAATCATCCCCCTCCCTTGATTTTAACAGTAAAGTTGACGCCATGCATGCATGCATGCATGCTACTACTAGAAAATAGTTTTTATGAGTAAAATATATGATTTACTGTCTCCTCAAGTGAAATTGGAGTTGTTCTCGTAATTAATTTAGAGGCAGTAAATTTCATTTGAGTGCTAGTGATATTGTCATTTTGAAAAGGGCACTAAAACCACGGTCGTGAAGCATACAATCATCTTTATTGAGGTCGATGCAAGATAATGAGGCTGAAGTCATCAACAAGCAAAGGAGTGCATGACATAGACAAATAGTGTAGAACCATTATAAAATACTAGGTGAGTGTCCGTGCGTTGCCACGGAATGGCAAAAATTATTAATCAAAAATTTTGTTCTTCCAAGAAGTGTGTCAAACAAGACAACATGTTGATTCCATCCATATAACAACTACATTGATTCTCTACCACACTCATTGTGTCTCTTTAACAATCATATCTCCTTCAAAGCAATAACTTTCACACTGTTCGCATGCACATTCATTCAATTTCATCTGCCCTTGCTGTAGCCTTGCCGCCGCTTAAAAAATATGCCATCTCGCCCTTCCATCGCCTTGGAATATTTGTTTAACTTAAGCAAGTATATAGAATAAAATTGACCATGGATGCATCATTCCTCAAAATCCAACATGTTCTACCATGTACGTACACTAACTGAAAAATTAGCAACATAAAATGAGTACGAAAGAAGAGGTTAGCAAGGGATTTCCACTCCATGTTGAATACTAATAAAGAAATATTTCTTCAGAGCAGGTTTACCACAAATATGCGGACACCTCCATGTCTATTTTTTATTTGCAAATTTATCAGACCAATCAACCTTCTGTTAATAACACAGAACTTGCATGCTCTAGATTCCTCAACTTCTATTTCAGAACATGAATTTGGTTTTGGATTTATGATGTTCCACTTTTCGAAGCCGGTACAATGTTTGGCTCTACTTTTGGTTTTGCAAGATGAAATATAGATAAATAGAGGATAGATAGACCAATAACTTCAAGGATACAATGTAAATTCTGAATACTTACACACAAAAAACCTTATATGTTCCCAATACATGAGATGATGTGACTTGCATGCATTCCAAATTTCCAATATCTATTGCATGCTAAGGGTTCAACTCATCTAGGATCTTCCTCCTGCCACCGTAAAATATCTGACTGCATACAACATTACTGCAGAGGCACACACTGAAAAACAACATGGAATTAGTTCGTCCAATATCTGACAAAAGGACGTATTACCTCCCCTGGCGGCAATATCAGATACAAGCTACACAAGATAGTGTGAAAATGTGAAACAAAAAAAGGTAATAGAAGATAAGAGATATAAAGCACACTAACCGTGCAAGAAGTGAAGCAAAATTTGAAAGACGACATTTTCAACATTGAGATTCAGAATATATTGAAACCTATGTATTAAATAATACATTGTTTTCGCATGCCAGCTGAAAACACAGAACAATACAAGAGAGCAACAACAATTATATTCAAAGGCATGCATGGCTAATGCTAAATTGGTGTTTACTGGACGTACCCTGGCATGCCCTGCGGCGCCGTGGAAACGATTGTGGCGTCGTCAAGCAGGAAGAGCAGGGAGAGGCCAAAGTCGGCCACCTTGACGTGGAATTCGGCATCGAGGAGGATGTTGGTAGTCTTCTCGTCACGGTGCACCATGGGAGGCTCGATGGGGTGGAGATAAGCTAGCGTTGTGACGACATTGAGGCGGAGTGACCATGGCAGCGGCAGCACTGCCGCGCGGTGGCCATGCAAGTGGTCGGCCATGGTGCTGCAGGGCATCTACTCGTACACCAGCAGCAGCTCACGGTTGCGGCTGGACGTGCAGCTGTAGAAGATGACGAGGTTTAGGTGGTGCGGATGCGACAGGATCCATAGAAGATAGCGAGGTTCAGGATCGTCGCCTAGTTCATGAACTGCTGCACGTGCCAGCAGCTGTTGTCGTACAACTGCTTCACCACCACTACCCGCCTGTCCTGCAGTTATCCTCAACACCACATACAAAATCCGTTGCCGTCAGCATGTTGATCCATGTCAAACTCCAAGGAAATAGCGCGAGCTTGCCTGTTATGTACGTTTGTGCATGCATGGTGCCGAAGCCGTCGCTGGCCGCCGAGCTCTCACATGTCGCTGAAGCCGCCGGTGGGCTCCTCCAGCTCCTCATATGCGAATTGGTGTGTCTGCAGCCTATGGACTCTGCCGGACTCCAGGTCGCTGCCACTCTGGAGCTGGGTGTCCCGCATGAGTTACTGTACTTGAGGAGCCTGGACGAGGAAGTCACTTGTACTGCATCCTCTTGCGTATGTACTGGAATGGCAGAACGACGAGAAGCATGAACATAACCAAAGCAACTACAGAGCTTTCTGAAGTGGCAAACGGCGATGAAATAGATGAAGAAAGAACCATGCACATTGTCGTTTGAATTCGTAAGAGAAGAAAAATAAAACACTTACAAATGCTTGAATTGGTCCATGTGCGTCATTGGTTTCATGTGCTCACCATTGGTTTCTTTGGTCCTGCAATGTCAAAAACCAATGTCAAAAATGATTCTGTATATAAAAGGAAATGTAGCTTGGAATAGACAAGTTCTATCTCTAGTTAGACACAGGTTTATTTAAACAACATGTGGAGTAGAGAACATGCTAAATGTGGAGAATTTGAGGGAATTGTCCCGTTCATAGTCTACTACCTTGTTTGTGTTTATGTCTTCATCCTACTTAATTTGTTTGATTTCCTATAATCAAAGAGTGATTAGATCAGTTTAAAAGAAGTGAAGTCTTCCCTTACCTGGTCAGAAATTAGAACATCTCAAGGTTGATTAGATCAGTTTCAAAAAAAAGGTTGATTAGATGAATCAAACATCGTTGACCAACCAATTACCTCTTAGATCAATCAAACATAGTCTACATACCTGTAGATAAAGTGTCAGGTTAAAACAAGAGAAGTCTTCCCTTTCCAGTAAATAGACTGGTCAGAAATTAGGACATCTCAAGGTTCATTAGATCAGATTCAAAAAAGGATTGATTAGATCAATCAAACATCGTTGACCAATCATTTACCACTTAGATCAATCAAGGCCAGGGTACCTGAACCTGACGAAGTAGTAGGCCATGACCTGCTAGCTGGTACGTTCATTTTGCATCATGTTTTTATATCGATATTTATTGCATTATGGGCTGTTATTTCACATTATGTCACAATACTTATGGCTATTCTCTCTTATTTTACAAGGTTTACATAAAAAGGAAGAATGCCGACAGCTGGAATTCTGGGCTGGAAAATGAGTAAATATTAGAGACATATTTTGCACAACTCCAAAAGTCCCGAAACTCCACGGAACACCTTATAATAAATAATGAAAAATCCTCGCCAAAGATGAAGACTAGGGGGCCCACACCCTGCTCACGAGGGTGGGGGGCGCCCCCCCCCCTTGGGCGCGCCCCCTACCTCGTGGGCCCCCTGGTGGCTCTTCGATGACCATCTTCTCCTATATGAAGTCTTTCATCGGGAAAAAAATAAGAAGCAACCTTTCGGGACGAAACTCCACCGCCACGAGGTGGAACCTTCGCGGATCCAATCTAGAGCTCCGGCAGAGCTGTTCTGCCGGGGAAACTTCCCTCCCGGAGGGGGAAATCATCGCCATCGTCATCAGCAACGCTCCTCTCATCGGGAGATGGCAATCTCCATCAACATCTTCATCAGCACCTTCTCATCTCAAAACCCTAGTTCATCTCTTGTATCCAATTCTTGTCTCCAAGTCCGGGATTGGTGCTAGTAGTGTTAATTACTCTTTGTAGTTGATGCTAGTTGGTTTAATTGGTGGAAGATCATATGTTCAGATCCTATATGCATATTAATACCCCTCTGATTATGAACATGTTTATGCTTTGTGAGTAGTTACATTTGTTCCTGAGGACAAGGGAGAAGTCTTGCTATTAGTAGTCATGTGAATTTGGTATTCGTTCGATATTTTGATGAGATGTATGTTGTCTAGCCTCTAGTGGTGTTATGTGAACGTCGACTACATAACACTTCACCATTATTTGGGCCTAGAGGAAGGCATTGGGAAGTAATAAGTAGATGATGGGTTGCTAGAGTGACAGAAGCTTAAACCCTAGTTTATGCGTTGCTTCGTAAGGGGCTAATTTGGATCCATATGTTTCATGCTATGGTTAGGTTTACCTTAATACTTTTGTTGTAGTTGCGGATACTTGCAATAGAGGTTAATCATAAGTGGGATGCTTGTTTAAGTAAGAACAGCACCCAAGCATCGGTCCACCCACATATCAAATTATCAAAGTACCGAACGCGAATCATATGAACATGATGAAAACTAGCTTGACGATATTCCCATGTGTCCTCGGGAGCGCTTTTCCTTATATAAGAGTTTGTCCAGGCTTGTCCTTTGCTACAAAAAGGATTGGGCCACCTTGATGCACTTTATTTACTTTTGTTACTTGTTGCTCGTTACAAATTATCTCACTACAAAACTATCTGTTACCACTTATCTCAGTACTTGAAGAGAATACCTTGCTGAAAACCGTTTATCATTTCCTTCTGCTCCTTGTTGGGTTCGACACTCTTACTTATCGAAAGGACTACGATAGATCCCCTATACTTGTGGGTCATCAAGACTCTTTTCTGGCGCCGTTGTCGTGGAGTGAAGCGCCTTTGGTAGGTGGAATTTGGTAAGGAAAATTATATATAGTGTGCTGAAATTTACTGTCACTTGTTACTATGGAAAGTAATCCTCTGAGGGGCTTGTTCGGGGTGTCTTCATCCCGACCAGTAGAGCAAATATTTGCTCCTCAACCTACTGAACCTATTGAAAATGAAATTCCTTATGAGTATCCTTCGAGTATGATAGAAACACTAGTAGCTAATCCTTTTATAGGAGATGGAACAAAGCATCCTAATGAACACCTAATATATGTGGATGAAGTTTGTGGATTATTTAAGCTTGCAGGTATACCCGATGATGTTGCTAAGAAGAAGGTCTTCCCTTTATCTTTGAAGGGAGGCGCATTGACATGGTATAGGCTATGTGATGATATGGGATCATAGAACTATAGAAGATTGAAATTGGAATTTCATCAAAAGTACTACCCTATGCATCTTGTTCATCGTGATCGCAATTATATATATAATTTTTGGCCTCGCGAAGGAGAAAGCATCGCTCAAGCTTGGGGGAGGCTTAAATCAATGTTATATTCATGCCCCAATCATGAGCTCTCAAGAGAAATGATTATTCAAAAATTTTATGCTCGGCTTTCTGAAAATAATCGCACCATGCTCGATACTTCTTGTGCTGGCTCTTTTATGATGAAGACTATTGGATTTAGATGGGATTTATTGCATAGAATTAAACACAACTCTGAACATTGGGACCTCGACAATGGTAAGGAGTCAGGTATGACACCTAAGTTTGATTGTGTTAAATCTTTTATGGATACCGATATTTTCCGTAAGTTTAGCACTAAATATGGACTTGATTATGAGATAGTAGCTTCTTTTTGTGAATCTTTTGCTACTTATGTTGATCTCCCTAAGGAGAAGTGGTTTAAATATCATCCTCCCATAGAAGTAAAAGTAGCTGCACCTATTAAAATTGAAGAAAAGACTGTCACTTATAATGATCCTATTGTTCCTACTTGTTATGTTGAGAAACCACCTTTTCCTGTTAGGATAAAGGATCATGCTAAAGCTTCAACTGTGGTTTGTAAAATCAATATTAAAACATATACACCTCCTGAGCAAGTTAAAGTTGAACCTAATATTGCTATTGTTAAAGATCTCTTGTCTAATAATATAAATGGGCATGTTATTTATTTCTGTGATGAAACTGCTAGAATTGCTAAACCCCATGATACAGATAAACCTAGACCTGTGATAGGCATGCCTGTTATTTTTGTTAAAATATGAGATCATTCTTATCATGGCTTATGTGATATGGGTGCTAGTGCTAGTGCAATACCTATTGACTTATACAAAGAAATTATGCATGACATTGCACCGGTTGAGTTAGAAGAAATTGATGTTACTATTAAACTTGCTAATAGAGATACTATTTCACCAATGGGAATTGTTAGAGATGTTGAAGTCTTGTGTGTGAAAACTAAATATCCTGCTGATTTTCTTATTCTTGGTTCCCCACAAGATAGATTTTGTACCATTATATTTGGTAGACCCTTCTTAAATACTGTTAATGCTACCATAGATTGCATAAGGGATGTTGTTACTGTCAGCTTAGATGATATGACTCATGAGTTTAATTTCTCTAAATTTAGTAAACAACACCGTGAAGAAGAATTGCCTAGTAAGGATGAAATTATTGGTCTTGCTTCTATTGCCGTACCTCCTAATGATCCTTTAGAACAATATTTGCTAGACCATGAGAATGATATGTTTATGAATGAAAGAAGAGAAATAGATGAAATATTCTTTAAACAGGAACCTATTCTGAAACACAATTTGCCTGTTGAAATCCTAGGGGACCCCCCTCCACCTAAGGGTGATCCCGTGTTTGAGCTTAAACCGTTGCCTGATAATCTTAAATATGCTTATCTTGATGAAAAGAAGATATATCCTGTTATTATTAGTGCTAACCTTTCAGAGCATGAAGAAGAAAGATTATTGAAAATTCTGAAAAGCACCGTGTTGCTATTGGATATACTCTTGATGATCTTAAGGGCATTAGTCCCACTCTATGTCAACATAAAATAAATTTGGAAGCAGATGCCAAACCAGTTTGTGATCCTCAATGACGTCTGAATCCTAAAATGAAAGAAGTGGTAAGAAAAGAAATACTAAAACTTCTGGAGGCAGGTATAATTTATCCCGTTGCTGATAGTCAATGGGTAAGTCATGTTCATTGTGTCCCTAAGAAGGGAAGCATTACTGTTGTTCCTAATGATAAAGATGAATTGATTCCACAAAGAATAATTACAGGTTATAGGATGGTAATTGATTTCCGCAAATTAAATAAGACTACTAAGAAAGATCATTACCCCTTACCTTTTATCGATCGAATGCTAGAAAGATTATGCAAACATACACATTACTGCTTTCTAGATGGTTATTCTGGTTTCTCTCAAATACCTGTGTCGGCTAAAGATCAATCAAAGACTACTTTTACATGCCCTTTTGGTACTTTTGCTTATAGACGTATGCCTTTTGGTTTATGTAATGCACCTTCTACCTTTCAAAGATGCATGATGGCTATATTCTCTGAATTTTGTGAAAAGATTTGTGAGGTTTTCATGGACGAATTTTCCGTCTATGGATCCTCTTTTGATGATTGTTTGAGCAATCTTGATCGAGTTTTGCAGAGATGTGAAGAAACTAATCTTGTCTTGAATTAGGAAAAGTGCCACTTTATGGTTAATGAGGGTATTGTCTTGGGGCATAAAGTTTCTGAAAGAGCTATTGAAGTTGATAAAGCCAAGGTTGATGCTATTGAAAAGATGCCATGTCCCAAGGACATCAAAGGTATAAGAGGTTTCCTTGGTCACTCCGGATTTTATAGGAGGTTCATTAAGGAGTTCTCAAAAAAAATTCGGCCTCTGACTAATTTATTACAAAAAAATATACCATTTGTCTTTGGTGATGATTGTGTAGAAGCATTTAAAATACTTAACAAAGCATTAGTCTTTGCACCTATTGTTCAGCCACCTGATTGGAATTTACCCTTTGAAATTATGTGTGATGCTAGTGACTATGCTATAGGTGCTGTTCTAGGACAAAGAGTTGATAAGAAATTAAATGTTATCCATTATGCTAGTAAGACCCTAGACAATGCTCAAAGAAATTATGCTACTACTGAAAAAGAACTTTTAGCAATTGTATTTGCTTGTGATAAGTTCAGACCTTATATTGTTGATTCTAAAGTAACTATCCACACTGATCATGCTGCTATTAAATATATTATGGAGAAGAAAGATGCTAAACCTAGACTTATTAGATGGGTTCTCTTGCTACAAGAATTTGATTTGCATATTGTTGATAGAGAAGGAGTTGAGAACCCCGTTGCAGACAACTTATCTAGGTTAGAGAATGTTCTTGATGACCCACTACCTATTGATGATAGCTTTCCTGATGAACAATTAAATGTCATAAGTACTTCTTGTAGTACCCCTTGGTATGCTGATTATGCTAATTACATAGTTGCTAAATTTATACCACCTAGCTTCACATACCAACAAAAGAAAAAGTTCTTCTATGATTTGAGACATTACTTTTGGGATGACCCACATATTTATAAAGGAGTAGATGGTGTTATTAGATGTTGTGTACCTGAGCATGAACAGGAACATATCCTACGCAAGTGCCACTCCGAAACTTATGGGGGACACCACACGGGAGATAGAACTGCACATAAGGTATTGCAATCCGGTTTTTATTGGTCTACTCTCTTCAAGGATGCCCGTAAGTTTGTCCTATCTTGTGATGAATGTTAAAAAATTGGTAATATTAGTAGACGTCAAGAAATGCCTATGAATTATTCACTTGTTATTGAACCATTTGATGTTTGGGGCTTTGATTATATGGGACCTTTTCCTGCCTCTAATGGATATACACATATTTTAGTTGTTGTTGATTACGTTACTAAGTGGGTAGAAGCTATTCCAACTAGTAGTGCTGATCATAACACTTCTATTAAAATGCTTAAAGAAGTTATTTTTCCGAGGTTTGGAGTCCCTAGATATTTAATGACTGATGGTGGTTCACATTTTATTCATTGTGCTTTCCGTAAAATGCTTGCTAAATATGACGTCAATCATAGATTGCATCTCCGTATCACCCACAGTCTAGTGGTCAAGTAGAATTGAGTAATAGAGAACTCAAATTAATTTTGCAAAAGACTGTCAATAGGTCTAGAAAGAATTGGTCCAAGAAACTTGATGATGCATTACGGGCCTATAGAACTGCATATAAAAATCCTATGGGCATGTCTCCGTATAAAATGGTATATGAAAAAGCATGTCACTTACCTCTCGAACTAGAACATAAAGCATATTGGGCTATTAAAGAGCTCAATTATGATTTTAAACTTTCTGGTGAAAAGAGGTTATTTGATATTAGCTCACTTGATGAATGGAGAACCCAAGCTTATGAAAATGCCAAGTTGTTTAAAGAAAAAGTTAAAAGATGGCATGACAAAGGACACAAAAGCGTGAGTTTAATGTAGGTGATTATGTATTGCTATACAACTCTCATTTAAGATTTTTTGCAGGAAAACTTCTCTCTAAATGGGAAGGCCCCTATGTTATTGAGGAGGTCTATCGTTCTGGTGCCATAAAAATCAACAACTTCTAAGGCACAAATCCGAAGGTGGTAAACGGTCAGAGAATTAAACCTTATATCTCATGTAATCCCATAAATGTTGAAACCAATATTATTGAAACCGTAACCCCGGAGGAATACATAAGGGACACTTTCCAGAACGTTTCAGACTCCGAAAAGGAATAGGTATGTGGTACGGTAAGTAAACCGACTCCAAAACAATTTTAAGGCAATATTTCTCCGTTTTGGAATATTTAGAAAAATAGAAAATTAAGTAGCAGTCCGGGAAGGACACGAGGGCCCCACGAGGGTGGAGGGCGCGCCCTACCCCCCTGGGCACGCCCCCTACCTCGTGAGCTCCTCATGTGCCTTCCGGACTCCGTTTTCTTGTCCGATACGTATTTTGGTCGGCAAAAATTCATTATATAATCTCCCGGAGGTTTTGACTCCCGTATCACGCAAAAATCTCCTATCTTTGTTTCGAGCTGTTTTCTGTCAGGGTTGTCAAGACCAGGCACTATGTCGTCTCCCTCCTCCTCCAACCATGAGGGCAACGATACTTGGCTAATGAAGATAGAGCTGAAGAGAGAAGAACCTATGGAGATCAACAAGGATGAAGGGATCAAGAAGGCCAAGGAGGACCAAGTTCCGGCAACAGAAGACACCCTTCAACTGGATCATAATCTTCTTACCCCTACAGAAATCGAAGCTTTCAAGATGATTGAGTTGGCTCGTATACAAAATAAGTATCTCACACGTGAAAATATTTTGTTGAAGGAGCATATCATCGCACTCAAGGGCATTATCCGCAAGTTAGAAGACCTCCTACGCTCGATGTGCGACTATCCATCATCAACAACACCTCCACCTTCTTCACCAACCAAGGAGACATAATAACATGGGTATGGGCACTCCCCTTGGCAACAGCCAAGCTTGGGGGAGGTGCCCCGGTATTGTATCACCATCACTTTTATCTTTACCGTTTTTTTAGTTCGATCCTTTTGGTAGTATCTTGATCTAGTAGAATAAAGTTTATGGCATGATCTAGTTGTGAGTTTTGCTTTATTATCCTTCTATGTAATCGAGTCCGTGAGCTATATAATAAAGATTAGTGTTGAGTCAAGGGCTTGATTTTCTTGCTATAATCTTGGGTGAATAAAAAAAGAGAAAAAGAATAAAAAGAAACAAAAGTTCATATTGATCTTATTGATAGTAATGACTTCACATAGAAAGAGTGTGATGATTAAAAGTTGTTGGGAGTTGGCAGACATAGCTTTGGTCATCGTTGCAATTAATAAGAAGTAATAAGGAAAGAGAGGTTTCACATATAAATATACTATTATTGACATCTTTTATGATTGGGAGCACTCATCAAAATATGACATGCTAAAGAGTTGATGTTGGACAAGGAAGACAAAGTAATGGGTTATGCTTTCTTATATCTGAGATAAAGTATGTTGTCATGGATCATCCAACATGTTGAGCTTGCCTTTCCCCCTCATGCTAGCCAAATACTCAGCACCAAGTAGAGATACTACTTGTGCTTCCAAATATCCTTAAACCAGTTTTGCCATGAGAGTCCACCATATCTACCTATGGATTGAATAAGATCCTTCAAGTAAGTTGTCATCGGTGCAAAGCAATAAAAAATGCTCTCTAAATATGTATGATTGATTGGTGTGGGAGAAATAAGCTTTATACGATCTTGTGATGTGGAAGTAATAAAAGCGACGGACTGCATAATAAAGGTTCATATCACAAGGGGCAATATAAAGTGACGTTCTTCGCATTAAGATTTTGTACATCCAACCATAAAAGCGCATGGCAACATTTGCTTCCCTCTGCGAAGGGCCTATCTTTTATCATTATCTTCTACCTTATGCAAGAGTCATGGTGATCTTCACCTTTCCTTTTTACATTTTATCCTTTGGCAAGCCCAGTGAGTTGAAAAGATCCTGATAGATATATCTAATTGGATGTAGGGGGGCATGAGTTATTATTGTTGACATTACCCTTGAGGTAAAAGGTTGTGGGGCGAAACTATAAGCCCCTATCTTTCTCTGTGTCCGATTAAAACTTCGTAACCACAAGTATTGCGCGAGTGTTAGCAATTATGAAGGACTAGATGATAGTTGAGTATGTGGACTTGCTTTTTAGCTCTGACATAGACTCTTTCTGATGTTATGATAAATTGTAATTGTTTCAATGTCTGAGGTTATAATTTGTTGGTTCTCAATAAGGTTTCTGATTCATACTTTTGCACTGTGAATAGATCATCACTTGAACATAAGTAATCATATGACAATATCTATATATGTTGCTGTTATGAGAATAATCATGATGCTCTCATGTCCGTATTTTATTTTTTATCGATGCCTCTACCTCTAAACATGGGGACATATTTATTGTTATCGGCTTTCGCTTGAGGACAAGCGGGGTCTAAGCTTGGGGGAGTTGATACGTCCATTTTGCATCATGCTTTTATATCGATATTTATTGCATTATGGGCTGTTATTTCGCATTATGTCACAATACTTATGGCTATTCTCTCTTATTTTACAAGGTTTACATAAGAAGGGAGAATGCCGGCAGCTGGAATTCTGGGCTGGAAAAGGAGCAAATATTAGAAATCTATTCTTCATAACTCCAAAAGTCCTGAAACTCCACGGAATACCTTATAATAAATAATGAAAAATTATCGCCAAAGATGAAGACCAGGGGGCCCACACCTTACTCACGAGGGTGGGGGGGCGCCCCCCTGGTGGCTCTCCGATGACCATCTTCTCCTATATGAAGTCTTTCGTCGGGAAAAAAATAAGATGCAACCTTTCGGGACGAAACTCCACCGCCACGAGGCGGAACCTTGGCGGATCCAATCTAGAGCTCCGACAGAGCTGTTCTGCCGGGGAAACTTCCCTCCCGGAGGGGGAAATCATCGCCATCGTCATCACCAATGCTCCTCTCATCGGGAGAGGGCAATCTCCATCAACATCTTCATCAGCATCATCTCATCTCAAAACCCTAGTTCATCTCTTGTATCCAATTCTTGTCTCCAAGTCTGGGATTGGTGCTAGTAGGTTGCTAGTAGTGTTAATTACTCTTTGTAGTTGATGCTAGTTGGTTTAATTGGTGGAAGATCATATGTTCAGATCATATATGCATATTAATACCCCTCTGATTATGAACATGTTTATGCTTTGTGAGTAGTTACGTTTGTTCCTGAGGACAAGGGAGAAGTCTTGCTATTAGTAGTCATGTGAATTTGGTATTCGTTCGATATTTTGATGAGATGTATGTTGTCTAGCCTCTAGTGGTGTTATGTGAACGTCGACTACATAACACTTCACCATTATTTGGGCCTAGAGGAAGGCATTGGGAAGTAATAAGTAGATGGTGGGTTGCTAGAGTGACAGAAGATTAAACCCTAGTTTATGCGTTGCTTCGTAAGGGGCTGATTTGGATCCATATGTTTCATGCTATGGTTAGGTTTACCTTAATACTTTTGTTGTAGTTGCGGATGCTTGCAATAGAGGTTAATCATAAGTGGGATGCTTGTTCAAGTAAGAACAGCACCCAAGCACCGGTCCACCCACATATCAAATTATCAAAGTACCGAACGCAAATCTTATGAACGTGATGAAAACTAGCTTGACGATATTCCCATGTGTCCTCGGGAGCGCTTTTCCTTATATAAGAGTTTGTTCAGGCTTGTCCTTTGCTACAAAAAGGATTGGGCCACCTTGCTGCACTTTATTTACTTTTGTTACTTGTTGCTCGTTACAAATTATCTCACCACAAAACTATCTGTTACCACTTATCTCAGTACTTGCAGAGAATACCTTGTTGAAAACCGTTTATCATTTCCTTCTGCTCCTTGTTGGGTTCGACACTCTTACTTATCGAAAGGACTATGATAGATCCCCTATACTTGTGGGTCATCACTAGCCTGTCCGCCTGAGCAGAAGCACGTGTGATCATCTGGCACCCTGCCGCCATACCCGCGGCGCCCTCTAGAAGCTTGGCACTCGCCGCACCACTTGCCGCCGGCCTTCCGTCGCTTAGAGAACCCTGCCTGACGACGTCCCCGACGGTGGCGTACTGGTGTTCCCGGTTCCCGGCGGCCAGCGCATCCGCCATGGCCGATGGGCAATGGCCGAGTCGTACGGCTGCACCTGCACACCACCTCAGGCACAGTACGTCCTCTGGCGCCGACGTACCGGCGCTCTCTTTCTGTGCCGCCGCCAAGCTCGCCTATGGTTGGACGCGATCTAGAGTGGTGCAGATAAGAGGGAGGAGCAGTGAATTTGTTGATGGGACTGGATCCTACTGCCAACGGCTTAAGCCCTGGACCGCGACCGCGGGGCGTACGAGAAGGGAAGAGTCAGAGAATTTTTTCTCGGGAGTGCCGGAGCGGGGAGAGAGACGAGATCGGGAGTGATGCGGTGCGGGAGATGAGGAGGCTGCGTGGGCGTGGGACGTGGGTCGTGGCTTCATGGGTTTCTTTTTTTTTGCCTTTTTCGGGCGGGGATGGAAGAAGCGGTCGAAGGATGTATCGATAGCAGCGATAGGAGGGGGAGGTCAAACCATCATGACGTTCGATCCTCCTTTAATAGTAGAGATAAAGTTAACGCCTACGACTAAATCGATTTCTTTCGCAACAAGAAGGGATAAATATCTTCACACCGCGCGCCGTTGTCACGTTCGTTTGAGACAAAGATTTTCATCCTGATTGCCGAGACCAACCACTTAAGGCTAGCACGTCAGCAAGGAGATAACGTCTACAGTAAGTCAAGGCACAAATTCGTCGCTGCTGAGCCCAACCAAGAAATGCCAGAACAAGAGTTTTCACTCCAGACATGAAATGGTGTTCCGGTATCCATCTTGAAGACAAATCTTCTGGTCGTTACGATAAGCAGTTCCCCACTCTAGGCTGCAATGCCGCTAGCAAATTTGTGGGACGTATTCCCAACTTAGACAAAAAATCGGTTATCTAACGAATAATCAAAATGAATATTAGTAAATTTAAGGATGAAAAAAAACTTCATATATGTCTAGCTATTGACTGCTATCCAAGGCTGAAACTGAGTCGTGCTGGGCATCTTCCGCGGTGATTGTCACTGGGTACACATCGGTGTTGCTGCTGTGGCTGGTCAAGCTCTTCCCCGCAAGTTCTTCCCCCACATGAACTTTAACCATTTATTTGCAACATTTTCCTCAAAACCCATGCACTTTTTTCAAACCCATGATATTTCTCAATTTTGCAAATATGTTTTCAGATTATCGATGTTTTTTTCCAGCAAATCTGCGTCATTTTCCTTTTTTATATTCATATTTTGTCTCTTTTTCATGTTTCATTTCTTTTTTCTTTTGTGGAGAAAAGAAAAGAAGTATAAACGTCACAACAACTAAGGTGTCCCTTTGCCACGACGGAGGTGGAAATGTCGCGTATCGGCGCATACGACACTAGTGATGTCTTAATTGTTTCTCTCTAGGGTCTATATGTATGTGACAATTAAACAATTCTGTTGTTCTACAACTAGCTATTTTCCAAATGGATGCGGGCACTTCTAGTTGCACCATGCTTTGACAGCTATCCAAAGCCGAGGTGGAGTCATGCCTTGCTGATGGGCCAGCTCGTGCTGACTGAAGTAAAAAAACAACGAAAATATTAACGTCCATATGTGTGGGCGTTAGCCAACTCGTTCACACGTCTTTATCATCGTTCAATAACTTCTGCACGAATCTTGGCATGAATTAGCTGATTTTGTATGCCACGTAGGACAACTCGTGTGTGTAGTGTGTGAGAGAGGTCGCCCACACATCCATTTTACCACACGGAGGGGCCGGTGTGCGGGTGTTTAGCAGTTCGCCCACACACCAGTTTTTCAGTCACGCGCAAGGGCTGGTGTGTGGGTGTTTGCCATCTCGCCCACACACCCGCCTCCTCTCCCACACCCAAGCTGCCAGTTGCCATGCGTTTTGCAGTGTACATGGCAACTGCCCTAGTATGATTGCAAGCAGATGTCAACTCTTTTTTTTACCCGAACATGTCAGTTGTCATATGTTTTGCATGGTATATGGCAAACTGCCCTAGCGTGCACGTAAGCAGATGACAACTCTTTTTTTTTAAATGGCAACTGTCCTAGCGTGCTTGTGAGCACATGGCAACTATCTTTTTTACCCGAACATGTTTTTTGCCATGCCCTTTTTTATAGCGCTACATGGCAACTGCTTAGTGTTAGTAGGTGGCAACTCCTAAAGTTTTAAAATCATGGAAACTGCAGTAGATCAGACCACACATAGCAACAGCTGTAGTTGTCCAAAAAATGGCAATCTAGAACTTTGACCTGAGATGGCAACTGCAGTTGAGAAAACATGGCAATTGTAGTTGTCCACATGGCAACCGTAGTTCAGCGACATGTCAAATGCACTTAAACGAACATGGACGAGGGTCCGGCCCATGGCAACTGCGGGGCGCGCGGTAAAGTGTCACATGGGGCATGCGGGAGCATGAGGTACGAGGCCTGACGTACCAAACGTGTGGGCGTTATCTATTTCACCCAGACGCACGCGTGTAAGAGAGACCGGGAGGGAAAAAAAGAGGCGTGTGGGCGCTAAGGGGCTGTTTGGATGCTGCCCTAGCCAGCCCTACCAAATCGTGGGCGAGCCAAAACTTTGGCGCAGCATCCAGCCGCCCACGCCTTGGCCAAGAGTTGGCAACAAAATGAACTGGAGATGCCCGTGCAGCCAGGGCGTGCCAAATATTTGGTCATCATCCAAACGAGTACCCAGCACCTGGTCAACGTCCAATGTTTTGGCATGGCGGCTGTTGGCTGGAATCCAAACAGACCCTAATTGTTTTGCCCACACACAGACGTGTGGCCTGATCCCCTTAGGCACCACACAGAACGTGTGGGCAGATTTCTTAACACCCACACGTATGGCAGTTATCGGCGTCCAAAAATAACCGTTCATTTGCAGCTCGTGCGGGATGGGAATTAAGAACTCCCCAGATATATGAATCACAAACTACTACTATGTGCCAAAATGTAAGACATTTTTTAACTATAAGGTAGTGTCAAAAAACATCCTACATTATGAGACAGAGGAAATAAGATTCTAAGCACGCGGCACGGAAATCATGCACTCTGATCAGGACGTTCTGGCGCCCATGGCCCCAAGCTGCCTCCTGCATGACTGATTCATCAAAATCTGCATGTGGTGATAGAAGGAATTGCATGCTCCGATCATATAAATAGCAAGTAATTGCTCTCGCCGGAAGGTCCAGGTTTCAACCTGTCCCATTTCTGGTTCTGGTATGCCGAGCCTTCCTTTGACGGAAAGCATGAGGTATTTAAGATTTGTATGGTGTCGCATCTAAGCTGGGATACTGGAATAAACCAAGCCCACTAGTTAATTATTGTCGAGTCCTCGCCCACAGCCAAGCACTGTTTACTTTAGTGCAATCATGTTGTACAAAACTAGACTCCAGTCCGAGTAGCACTCATCCCATGGATCTTCTCAATTATGACCTGACGCATCTCCATACTCAAAGTTGAACGAGTTAGCTGAACGATTACTCCATTTTATCCAAATCGTTCGAGCTAGTGTGAGAAATTAGAAGCTAATCTATTTCTCCAAACTGAGTGAACCGAGTACTATTTCTTCAGGAAGAGGGTACAACATAGTTGAGGTTTCTAGAACAACACATTTGGAGTCTTTGTCGCTTTAAGTCAATCTCCGCTACTCAGATTTTTTTTCTTCTCACATACAAATTTGTAAAGAAATTTTGCCGGGAATCCAAACTTGTACTTGTAGACATCGGGGCTATGCACCATGCTCTAAGCGAGTACATTTCACACGCGCTGCATTTTACAAGGGTTGTAAGTGAAAGTACCAAATTAGTAGCAATACATCTAGATCAAAAGAAAACTCCCTGTATGTTGACTTTGTTTAATAATAAATGTAACTATATCTTTCCATGGGTTTTGCCATGGGGTTTTCTTCTCTCTCACTCACCTGTTCTGCTCCTACAAAGGGCAAATATACAAGAGGGTGCAAAAAGAAGTGTCTTGTCTAGAAAAACTGGTAACTGAACAAAGACGATATACCTCTCAGCTTGTATTGATCAGTTCAAACTTATATAATTTTAGATGATTATCATACATACCTCTCCTTCATTTTTCAACGCTTTTGCATGTTGGCATGATTAGCATAATATATTACTTCCTTCCTTCCGGTTTAAGGGGATTAACTCAAAAATCTCGCCAGCCAAGATAGATTGTGTGTGGTGGAATGATTTTTGTAGTTAGCAGAAATACTCAATTAATGCATTTGTTTTAAAAAAATGTGTTTATCAATGTATTAATTGCAACACATTAATGTGTAACCACTAAATGACGAAAAACTTTTATATGCATTGATAATTTTTTCTCATTTCTTTCATGCAGTGATTTAATGCATCTCGAAATTTAAACATGAAACAAGGAACAATAAAAATAAGATTTATAAACCAAATCTTTGTTTTGAAGTTAGACCTTCTAAACCGGCGAAGGGGGTACTAGTAATATGTAGCAGTGTCATGCATATGGTAATCTGTACAAACACACTTATTGGTGTTGCTGTTTTTTGATAAAGAGTGAATTTTATTTGCTCAAAACGAAGCATTGAGAGGATACAAAATACAATAAGCACACACCCGGTCTCACGCTAGCAAATAGCACAGTCATGCAGGACCAAAGCTATGCGTAAGCAAGAAAAAAGAAAAACCCCAAATTGACCAGATCCACGATCGGCAAACTACAACAATGACCATATCTACACCAACCATCTCATGACACCACATAAATGTCGAGGGGTTTTGACAATAACGCCTATAGGAAGGGAGTGACATTCAAGCGCCATCGTCATCGCATCCAGTCAGAATCTAGGTTTTCGCTCTAAAGAACCAGTTCGAGCATATGAGTTGCATGCTCATGTCATATAAATTGGACGCTAATTGCTTTCCCAGGGAGCGCAGGTCTTAGTTCTTTTGAGGAAACTGAGATGCGTCTGAACTTCATATATCTTACTGGTTAATGAGAATCTGAGATACTGGACTAAACCAAAAGCTTTTGTAAGAACTTTTTTGAGTTCCCATCCACTTCCTAGCACAACAATGTTGGTTCAGTGCAACCAATTTTTGCACAAACCTATGAATTTAACGAGGCGAGGACACTATTCTTGTTTAGGGGACCGTCGCTTGAGGATAGTATTTATTGGGGCGTGGAGGTGGAGAAGGGGTTAGAAGTGGAGGCTAAGGGTCTGTTTTGATCTCATCCAGCTCCTAACTTTACAAAATTTCAGAGAGAAGACAACCCCAACGCTTTTGGTCCATGAAGCTAACTTCTAGGAGCTGAGCCAAATCACAATGCAAAAACATGAAGCTCGGTCGGCCCAGCTCCACCGATTGAAAAAGAAGAAGTTCGCCTTATTTACAAGGAGCTGCCTCCGCCAAGTCAAGGTAGATCGAACCGGTACGCTCGCTGGAACATATCGCTCCTCACTCCCTTGATCAAATCGGTACAGGGGCTCCTTCTCTCATATTCTCCCAAGCTAGGCTACCTCCAACCGGCGCAAACTGGCGCCCAACCAGCCCACCAAGCTCATAGCTAGGCCGCATCGCTGAGAGAAGCTACGACCGACGCCAAACGTTTGGGAATCGCAAGGTGAAGCAAGAAGATGGCTAGTGAAGCTGGTTTTGTGAAGTTGGATGAAGTTGGATAACATGCCCTAAGTTTTTCCTTGTGACGTGAAAACGCCCTCCTCCTCGCTCGTTTGTTTGCGCCGCCATCCCACGGCGGTCAGGCGGGCCTCTTCTCCACCGGCTTCCCTCGCCTCCCCCTTCTTCTTCTTCGCCATCCTCGCCACCGCCCGTGCGGGCAACCAGGCGAAGCCTGGTTGGACGGGTGGTGGCGGGGCTTTCTCCTCCCTGTCTGGATCCGGCGGCGCAGGGTCCTGGGGGTCCAGCGGGGGCGCGGCGCTGCATGCAGGGCACGACAGCGGGGCTGCGGGTCACGACGTTGTGGAGTGGGCGCTCGTCGGTGCCGCGTCGGCTGTGCGATGGTGGTGGGGCTTCGTCCATCTGGGGAAGCTTGGCGGAAGTGGTGTGCCCGGCGGCGGCGGCCCTGTACAGATCCGTTTTGACGGGCTCGTGGGCGTCGGGCGGTGCGGGGGGCCTGTCCAGATCCGTTCTGACGAGCTCCACCTCCTGCCTCTGACTTCCAGCGTTGCTCCACAAACGATGCTCCCAAAATAGAAACGACACCGCAGTGCTGCCATCGTCCGATCTAGAAAACAAGATCGTAGGGTTTCTCCCAGAGCAGTACGAGTGAGTCGACAGTAGTAACATGACGATGCATTCATCAAGGTAACGACGCAAAAGGCCGTCATCGCCTGCCGTCGGCTCGGTTTTCACCTGCAACTATGTCTTCCCGACTCGTAGCCAGTACTAGATGACGAATCTGGAGATCCGAACACCCAGCCTCAGGCCGACCACCTCTGACGGAAGAGATGACCACCACTACCGGCTGCACTGGCCAGAATAGATTTGACCGGAGGTGCCGTCGACGAGACCACCAGGCCCTCCGCACCGCCGCCGATCTGAAGGCAGATTGCACGCCAGCGCAGCCTAGCCGGCCGTCGTCGCCGACCGCCGCTGCCCGAAAGGCCGGCCGCTGCACCCGCAGCCCACGCCGCCGTTCGCGACTAGGCCGTCTGTCGCGCCTTGCCGCTGCTGTCCGAGGACGGGCCGGCCACCCGCCGCTTGCTGCAAACATCCACTGCGCCGCAAAAACCGAATCGGCCACGCCACCACACGCCACGGGTCCCGGCACCACCCCGAAGACGTGGGAGAGAGGAAATCCCCCGCCACAGCCGTCGACCCCCGGCGGTGGCAGAGGGAGAGGAGGAGGGAGTGCGCCGCAGTGGCGGCTAGGTATTTGGGCTCCGTCCGAGTCGCCCTAGCGGGGGGAGGGGGGAGATGGTCTGATGGACAAAATAAAAAAATCATTTTCAATTGATCTGGATGTCCCTAAACTGCAGGTTGATGCTGCCCTTGATCAGAGCCATACGCAAAACATTGGTAGAATGTAATATCTTGCTCCTCTAGATGGTCCAATTCTGTAACGACTCATGTTCATTAAACTTGTATATGTGTGTGTTGGGAACTTTGTTTCATCCTTTCAGTTGACAATTTAAAGTTGGTTTTTGCAGTTCATAATTGTGCACTTAAAGAGAGCATGTTCAAAAACGCCAACGTGACATTCCGAAGGAAATTTGTGGATGGAGTGTCCACCGTGACACGCACAGTCCCTTCAAAACAGAAATGATTTTTGAAAAGGTTCAACACAGAAATGATAGACATGCATTATCCGAGGAGAGAATTTCTTATTTAACATTGTGTCTAAAATTTATGCCCTATTTGACATCAACAAATAATTTGTTCCATATCTAACAACGAGTTTAAATTTTATGCCTTTTATAACATTTATGTTCATTTTAAGTCTAAATGACATCTGAAATGACCCTTTTGCCCTCATGTGGTATGTTTGTGTGCCCATGCGTGTGATGTTGCATGTGTCTGTGTGCGCGTACGTATGTGCTACTGCTGTGTGTGTGCGCGCGCGTGTGCTGCTGTGGGTGTTTGCTATTGCGTGTGTACGTGCATGCTGTTGTGTGCAGTAGCGGAGGCAAGAATATTTTTCTGGTGTAGCGAAGTTTATGAAGGAGAAAATTGTGTATAATATAATTTTGAAAGAACTCAATACTGGATGTATATTACTTCACATTTACCAAATACAACACAGATCGAAAAGCTAAGACCTCTTTTGGCTCATAGGATAGGATTATCATAGGAATAGGAATCTTGTAGGAAATGAGATGACATGTATCTCAAATCCTATGAGTAGGAATAGGAAATAAGATGTCATTTGGTTGACACCAAAGGAATTTTTTCATTGAGTCTAAACTCTTATTTATTTTCCTATGAAATATGAAGGATAAAAACCAATCCTATATAGGAATAGGAATCCATTCCTATGAACCAAAGGGCTCTAAAGGAAAAAATCCTATAAGAATCCTATCCTCTAGAATTTCTATGAAATTCCTCTAAACGAAAGAAGGCCTAAATATTAACGTTCAAAATACCTTACTAGATAATAATTATATGGATGATTGTTCACCAATTTACTAGACCAAACTAATCGATTCGTCTTTCATCAACGAGAAGTCACTGGAATAAATGTACCACGTGATTATAACTAGAGAAAACTGAGTGCATACCCTTAGTCGCAAGGATGGTACAGACGTAATCCATTATGTGCGGATGTGTGACGTGCAGTCCAATACATTATGCAGGGAAATGCCCCAGCAAGAGGCATGGCCCAGCTCAGAACTTAAAAATCTATCAAACTAATTACTGGAGACGTACGTTTCTCTCAAAAAAAAAAATATGCGTACGTATTTGCACCAGAGGTTAGGTATGGCATGAGCCAAACCTTGCCAAATAGCTGGCTTCGCCACTGGGTGCGTGCGTCTGTGCTGTTATGTGTGCTGCGGCGTGCGTGTGTGTTGATGCGTGCGTGTGTTGCTATCTGTGAGTGTGTTGCGTGTGTGCGCGTGTGTGTGTGCGTGCGTGTGTGTGTGTGTGTGATGCGTGTGTGCGTGCTGCTGTGTGTGAATTCTGCATGCTACTGCCCTCACACTGATATTGTGTGCCTGCGTTATTTTCCCGTACACACATATACCACATGAGGGGTAAAAGAGTCTTTTCAGATGTCATTTAGGCTTAAAATAGACGAAAGTGTTATAAAAGGCATAGAGTTTAGACTCGTTAGATAAGAAAGGAAAGGTTTTTCAGTGTCAAATAAGGAAACAAAATTTAAGATAGTGTTAAATAAGGAATCATTTCTTATCCAAGGGTATGCTCGAAGGGAGATGCTACGCGTCGACCGGCGGATTTTTTAAAAGATCCTCGCCTCGCGAACCGTCAGATGTGAGACAATCTAGCGACCGTCCTTATTTTTGTAACAAAAACCTTGTTGCGGAATCTTTTGTAACATAAATCATGTTGCAGAAATATTTGCAATAAAGGTTGTGTTGCAGAATTTTTTTGCAGGTTGCACAAATGTTTGTAGATTTTCTTTGCAGTAGAAATCGTGTTGCAGAAACATTTGCAATGAAGGTTGTGTTGCAGTTTTTTTTCAGCAGAAATCATGTTACAAAAATATTTATAATTTTTTCTGTAACAGAAGCCTTGTTACGGAAAATTTATGAAACAGAGATAATGTTGCAGGAACTGCACTGCAGCGGCACCGGCGATTGCGACTGAGCTTGAGGAGGCGACAACCATGGACGCCGTGCTCCTCTGGAACACCGCGACGTGGAACGATGGGAGACAGCGGACGAAGCTCCAACGGCGGTGTGCCTCACGGAGGCGGGCGACGATGGAGCGGTGTAATCCATGCATCAGTGTTGCTCGAGTCAAAGGCGGCGCTGATTAAATTGGTAAGAGGGAGAGTATGTATGAGCAAGGAAATGAGGAGGGACATGGACCGCCGAGCACTTGCTCGCCGACGCGGGAGCCTCGGCTGGCATGATTCAGTTGGTTGCGGCTGCGCAAGACGCACTAGAGGATGTGTTGCTGGATAAATAAATCATGGAGGTCATTGCTGTATATAACGTGAGGAGGTTTCCAGACGTGGCCTGCGTGTGGCCCACGGGACGCGTGACACCCGTGCAAGGCGGCGGACGTGTTGTTGTTTTCGGCCGGTGGATTCACAGCTTTTCCCATGCTCGAAACTAAAAAGGTTTAATACGCCATGCTGCCTAACGACTTAACGAGGCAGACGCGCTCGTTCATTGTACTGGCTAACATCCGGCTCGTGTAAATTGGAACGATCCGATAAAATTGGAACGAACATCTGGCTCGTTTGGTGCCACGCCTTCCTTGTCGTGCGTTCGAATCCCACTTAGCGCATACTTTTCTCACCTCAAAAAAGAAAATATTTTTTTTGGCTCGAAGCGTCCTGTGTTTGAATCCTGTTGGGGCACCTATTTTTTTGTTACATTTTTAAGTGGCGCAAACTGGTGGTATAATATCCATCAATGGGCCGGCCCAAAGCGGCTCCACACAGCCAGCAATCCGGGTTTGACCCGCACACCAACAATCCCTGTTTGTAAACACTCTCAAAATAGACCAGGATCAGAAATTCGGTGTGTTGATTTCAAGGATTGAAAGGGGTTCAATTTAGCTTTCGCTTACAAGTTCAAGGTTTTTTTTTCTTTTTTTCCTTTTCAATTACTAACCCGAAGCATATAGTGTATTTTCGGTATTTATCGAATAAATTGTAATTGGTTAGTAACTTTCCTACCATATATACCAATGACAAAAAATTCGGATTGACACTTAATTTAGGCTAAAAAATAAAGTTACTAACCAAGCGCTCATCCAATCAATTTTCGGTATTTATCAAATAAAGTGTAATTGGTTAGTAACTTTCCTATCATATACGTATACCAATGACAAAAAGGTCGGATTAACACTTAATTTAGGCCCAGTTAAGATTTTTAGTTATATTTATAATTTACAATACTAAATTTATGGATTAGACAAGATTGTATCTGACTTCATAAATATCTTTGATTGTGTGATCAACCCAGTGTCCTCTTGTTCTCTAGGCAATGGATCCTTCAAGATCAAATTCGGGTTGTCACCGGCACTTTCTGAAGACTTCTCGACTAGCTGCGTGGATACTACTTTTCTTTTTCCGGCAATAGCAAAAAACTACGACCACGACGACATCGATGTGTCATCGGTATGTGGGGCATGGAGAGGATGAAAAACATTCTTTCAAGAGTTTTCTTATAATATTGGTGTTTGAGTATTTCAAGATTCAGCTCCTTTGAAATTAAAAAAGTTAAACATCACGAGCTACAACGTGTACCCAATGGCGGACCTGGGATCTAGTTACTCGGGGTGCCAAACATCAATACCTAGTTAAAAGTTGTAGAAATTACACAAAAGTAGTATGACTGGACCTAAACTTCATCGTAAATACAGAAATAGTACAAAAATTAAGGTTAAATATACTATACCAACTATTTTTCTTTTTACTGCTAAAAAAATACTATTTTCCTTTTCATCAGCCCCTGCGTGTACCCTTTCCATTAGATGCACATAGCCGGGTGATCCCTCAGCAAGAATTATAAATTCTCCCATACAGTGTCCAAAAATTCGCACGTGCCACGGTCTCCAAAGGAGAAACAACAAGTGATACTTCACCTATCAAAAAAAGAAAAAGAAAAAAACAAGACCGGTGTTGACACCATATTTTGGCACGGTCAAGAATCTAATTAAGATGACCTCAAATGAAGAAGTGACCTACATGAAAAAGTTCAGTATTGTCGACATGAACATCTTTGGAGTTTGGGCCATTACCATCCGATCTCATCTCGAGGGACGAAGTTGTGCTTAAAATACTAGGATTTTGTATGTAGAGTAATGTTCAGCCGATTAGGCCTCCAAGACAGCCTCATATGATAAAAGTTTATACACGGGTTGTCTTCATCTCGTCGAAATGGTCGATTTTGATATAAAAAACGTCTTAATCGAAGGGCGTATGCAAAATAGAGCCGAAAATGCGCGGCTGCATAAGGATGGCCGGACACTCCAAGGACAATCATCCGGGTTTCAGAATTCTCTGTTGTAGACTTCGGAAAATAGCCCAAAACCCCCTCAAGATAGCCTCTGATAAACAAACGTTAAACACGAAAGTTGTTCATCTCATTGAAAAGGTCAAAATTGCTTTTGGACTCGTTTCCATCCAAGGTCGTTTACCGCCTCAAAAAAGACTCTGCAGCCAATTTTAGACCGAACGATTTTGAAAAGTTCAGACAAACCATCTGAATTTGATAGGGTTTTGGATGTGAATCCAATCCTTTTCTTTGCATGGGAAGTCTAGCCGCCTCTTATATACCTATAAGGGGTGACGACCGATTGGACAACACACAATCGATCTATCAATATATCATCTTTTACCTTTACTTTTATCTTCTCTCTTGTTCATTTTCTTCCTCGTTCTTTGTTCGTTCTTTTTGTTGTAGGACGGTGAACCATGAGGCTCTAGGGGCGGTCAAGCAGGGCAGCCCATAGTCGCTGCACGCCCTGACGGGGTGCCTCCCGAACGTGTGGGGTTTCAGGTCTATAAAGGCGCCTGCCGGATTGCTTGCGTACCGCACTTCTACGGGTCTCCTTCGATGTGAGGTGCAGTACATCACCTTCGACGTTGAAGATACACGGTGACGTGTTCTTGTGCGAAAGCTGGCGGTCCTTAGAATATAATAAAAAAAAGGAAACCTACCAGCATTTGTTATCATCATACCAACATACACATGCCAACCAACCACGTACTGAGAGTTGACAGGTGCAGTATGTGTTCTATGAATTGGTGCCCATCGTCCTCATGTTGCATTCTTCATGACTGGTCATCCAAATCTGCATGAGCTAGGCTGTGATATCCAAATAAGCTGCATGCTCAGGACATATAAATGGGCCGATTTCCAGCCTTGATCAATCATTTGTGATAACTGATAAGAGCGTTGCGAGCCTTCTTCTGAAGCAAGTGGGATGTATTTTAATCAAAAACTTTTTGGGTGTGTACCTTGGTATTTGAGAACTAAGATATTGGAGTAAACCAAGCGTAAATTTTGTCCAGCCCCGGCCCAAGATATATCTCCTCGAAGAAGCTGGTCATCACATGTGACCCCCTATTACCTTTCTAAGATTTGCATGTATGAAACAAGATGAATGCAACGAGGCTTGGACTCGTCCACGCCGCCGGCGAGGACCTCAACAGCATGACGGTGGCGCAGCAGTACGCGCTCCTCAAGCCGCTCCAGGTCGGCATCGCCGTCTGCGACCACCAAGGCCAGCAGGTCGGCTGGGAGTTCAACCTCCGCGACTTCTGCCGCCTCGCCGACCCGCACGATCAAAAGGCCCTCGACTACCTTGCCGACCGCGGCGTCGACCTCGACATGCTCGGCGCGCTGCTCATGGGCTCCGGCCTCATCGGCGCCGGACACGGGCGGCCGCTGTCATGGATCACCTACGCAGGTGCCTACCACGTAGCATACCTGCTCAAAATCGTCACGGGCGGCGCCCCGCGGCCGCACGACGTGGCCGGGTTCGTGGGCGGCATGCAGTATTACCTCGGTCTGACTGGTCTACGACGTTGCCACGATGGCGGCCGGCTGCCCGGGCATGCCGGTGGGGCTGTACCGCATCGCCGCTAGCCTGCGCATCCATCTGCGTGGGGGAGCCCTCACCTCGCAGGCGCCGCCGGCGTGCGCGCGCTTCTGGCCTTTAGGATTTGCGCTTCGACAGCAACGCGGAGAAGTTCCGAGGTCTGCTTCAGGGCCTGCAGCATTAATTAGTTCTTCGACGGTCGATCAGAATATCAGACATGAGCAATGTTGGTCAAGAATTCGAATGCTGTGATGTCCAAATAAGCTGGATGCTCAGGGCATATAAATGCAGGGCCGGCCCTGGGTAGGGGCAAGAAGTGCGATGCCCTAGGGCCCAACCTGCTGGGGGGCCCGACCCTGTGCATAATCCGTAGCCCAACAACTAGCTTATTATTATTACTAGGTTACTTGTTTCTGAAAAAAAAACTATTAGGTTACTTCATTGTGAAAGGCACTAACCCAGTTTCAAATCGATGGATCCATCTCGTAACACTAGCCTCCGTCGTTTCTTCTCCCTCTGCCTAGCAAATTAATGGCTATTGCCGTTGTAGATGATTTTATTTTGAACCGCTTTCAGTTTCTCCATCTCACCCCCTTATGGATTAACCTATAAGTTTTCCAATCCAACAGATGGCAGGACGCAGAGGCAACACTTCACCAGCTCAGTTCCTTTGCAAGTTAAAACATGACTTTTTTCTTGTGTCAAAGGCTTACAAAGTTCTTGTAATTTATGAGTCTTTTTTCACTTGATCTTTGTATTGATTGTTTTGGTTTCCTAGTGATTCCTTAACCGGTCTTCTATTTTCTGTAGAGGTTTATAATAAGGGGCCTCAAATTTTACTTTCGTCCCGGGCCTCCGAAATCTCATGACCGGCCCTGTATAAATGGGCCGATTTTCAGCCTTGACCAACCATTTGTGATGACAGCGTTGCCGAGCCTTCTTTGGAAGCAAGTGGGATGTATTTTAACCGAAATTTTTTGGATGTGTACCTTGGTCTTTGAGAACTATGGTATTGGAGTAAACCAAGCATAAATTTTGTCGGCCCCCCGCTCAAGATATAGGGTGTGTTTGGTTTGTGCCCAAGATTGCCCCGCCAAAGCATTGGATAGCCAAAAATTTGGTTAAGGTTTTGGTTGCCCATGATTTGATCAACATTGACAAGAAAAATAAACTAGAGTTGGCTAGAATTCATTGGCATGTCAAAAATTGGCAACCATCTAAATAAAGATCAATTTTGGGTCATGATCAAAATTTTGATAGGATGCACTTTGGCCACAATCTAAACACACCCATATCTCCTTGAAGAAGCTGGTCATCACCCGTGGCCCCCAATTACCTTTCTAAGATTTACATGTATGAAACAAGATGATTGCAACGACCACGTGGCCATCTTCAGATACGCCGATGACCCGTCCAGCGGTCACTACAAGTAATGTAGTGTTCTAAGGCCTTGTACAATGCAAGGTGTTTAAAGGGGTGCTTAGAGAAATAAATTATGTTTTCACAAGCACCAATGTTTATTTATACAGGGTAGATGCTTAATTAGACGTCTCTTCTTTAAAAATAGGCACTGGTACTTCAGAAAAATTCAGTTTATTTTTCTAAGCACCTCCCTAAATACCTAGCATTGTACAAGGCCTAAATGAGCACACTCCCGGCAAAAAGAGCAGTGACACTTTCGCTGAGTTTTTTTTTTCCGCTGAGTTGGTGCTGTAGAAGATCAGCAGAGTAGGAGCTAGTGCTAGCGCTGCCCCGGGAGACTGAAGCAGAACGCATGGCTGTGGAGAAGGGCACCGTGCCAATCCCTGGTCTGATGTTGCTCATGTTCATTTGCTAGGAACTCCATGGGCTATGCTCGTGGCGCCCAGTGAGGAGTGCAACAAAGTGTTCGTGCGCGTCTGCCAGGGCAACCTCGTCGACCTTCATGTTCCAGTCGGACTGAAACGCATGTTAAGAGGGCTTCACAGGCGGCACAGCAAGCATGTAAGCAACTCCCTAACGAGGACGATGTGGTGTGTGCAGTTTATGTATGTCTAGTATGTTATGTTCCCATTGCCCCATGTTAGTACATAGATGATGTATCAGACAATCAAATGTGCATGAGCTGTGCTGTGGTAACCAAATAAGTTAAATCTGTGTGAGCCAGGGTGTAGTGTAATAACCATATGAGTCGCATGCACATATCATATTAAGATAACCAAGTTCTACACAACATAAACCAAACCTTAAAATAAAACACAAACCAACCGCTAACCTGCCTAGTGTGCTATCCAAATATGGACCAGTCCACCAGTTCTCCAAATAGGTTGAGTATGACCAATGAGGAAACCGTGTCTCGAGAGAAGGGAGTGCTTGGTGTTTTTGTGAGATGCCAATATCTCTCTTTTTTCTGCAGTATGTAAGGATTTTTAACCTTCTTTTCTTTTCTTTTTTAGCGAGAAAACTTTCAATCTATTTATCTTCAATCATGACAGTACAACGAACACCAGAATAATAAAAATTACATCTAGATCCGTAGACCACCTAGCGACGACTACAAGCACTGAAGCGAGCCAAAGGCGCGTCGCCGTCATCGCCCCTCCTTTGCCGGAGCCGAGCAAAACTTATTGTAGTAGACAGTCGGGAAGTCGTCGTGCTAAGGCCCCATAGGACCAGTGTAGCAGAACAGCAACCGCTGCCGATGAAGAGTAGCGTAGATCGGAAGGATCCAACCCGAAGACACATGAACGTGGACGAACTATAACCAGATCCAAGCAAATCCACCAACGACAGATCCGCGAGAGACACACCTCCACACGTCCACTAACGATGCTAGACACACCATCGGGACGGGGGCTAGGCGGGGAGAACCTTAGTCCATCTTCAGAAAGCCACCGCGGTCTCATCTTTCTGAACAAGACACAAACACTAATAAAACACGAAGGAACAACTTAAAACGGAGCCCTCCCGCCGGCAAGGAACGAGATCCACCGCGACGCCATGGCCTAAGGCCATCGGAGACGAGGCGGACCAGCGGCGGCGCCAGCGAGAAGCAGGGGAACCCTAAACTTTTCTTGGGGAGGAGGCTTTTAACCTCCTTTTCAACTAACTCTGTGGCGTCGGGGTTCTCTAGCTATACAAAAAAAAATCATTTTTCCTCATTAACTTTCCAGTTACATAATTTGTGATGACGAGTAAATCAGAATTATGCTTCATTCTCTAAGAGATGGTCAATTTTATATATGTGTTCGAGTGACAAGGGGTTGTAAGATGGAATACACTGAAAGTGACAGTCCTAAATTTATAGATCAAAAGAAATTTTAGTATGTTAACTTGCTATGTTTATTTGATGAACAATGTTAAGGTACATGTAAGGATGTTGCCATGAGGCACTTTTCTTTTTCTCTCTCATTCAGATGTTGCCTTGTTCTACAACTGCGGAGGTAAAATATATAGAGTACAAAAGACTTTTCTTTCTCTCTCTTATTGACCTGATTTTCTTTTTGCAAAAAAAGACTAGCACTAGTAGAAAACGACTTTTAGTACCGGTTCCTAAGGACCTTTAGTACCGGTTAAAGGTCCCCCCCTTTAGTCCCGGTTCAGCACGAACCGGGACCAAAGGCCCACCACGTGGCACGAGGCCCGTGGTCTTGGGGACCTTTAGTCCCGGTTGGTGGATTTTTGACCCGCACACCAACAATCCCTGTTTGCTCAAAAAGAAAAAACCAACAATCCCTGTTTGTAAACACTCTCAAAATAGACCAGGATCAGAAATTCGGTGTGTTAATTTCAAGGATTGAAAGGGGTTCAATTTAGCTTTCGCTTACAAGTTCAAGGTTTGTTTTTTCTTTTTTTCCTTTTCAATTACTAACCCGAAGCATATAGTGTATTTTCGGTATTTATCGAATAAATTGTAATTGGTTAGTAACTTTCCTACCATATATACCAATGACAAAAAATTCGGATTGACACTTAATTTAGGCTAAAAAATAAAGTTACTAACCAAGTGCTCATCCGATCAATTTTCGTTATTTATCAAATAAAGTGTAATTGGTTAGTAACTTTCCTATCATATACGTATACCAATGACAAAAAGGTCGGATTAACACTTAATTTAGGCCCAGTTAACATTTTTAGTTATATTTATAATTTACAATACTAAATTTATGGATTAGACAAGATTGTATGTGACTTCATAAATATCTTTGATTGTGTGATCAACCCAGTGTCCTCTTGTTCTCTAGGCAATGGATCCTTCAAGATCGAATTCGGGTTGTCACCGGCACTTCCTGAAGACTTCTCGACTAGCTGCGTGGATACTACTTTTCTTTTTCCGGCAATAGCAAAAAACTACGACCACGACGACATCGATGTGTCATCGGTATGTGGGGCATGGAGAGGATGAAAAACATTCTTTCAAGAGTTTTCTTATAATATTGGTGTTTGAGTATTTCAAGATTCAGCTCCTTTGAAATTAAAAAAGTTAAACATCACGAGCTACAACCGTGTACCCAATGGCGGACCTGGGATCTAGTTACTCGGGGTGCCAAACATCAATACCTAGTTAAAAGTTGTAGAAATTACACAAAAGTAGTATGACTGGACCTAAACTTCATCGTAAATACAAAAATAGTACAAAAATTAAGGTTAAATATACTATACCAACTATTTTTCTTTTTACTGCTAAAAAAATACTATTTTCCTTTTCATCAGCCCCTGCGTGTACCCTTTCCTTTAGATGCACATAGCCGGGTGATCCCTCAGCAAGAATTATAAATTCTCCCATACAGTGTCCAAAAATTCGCACGTGCCACGGTCTCCAAAGGAGAAACAACAAGTGATACTTCACCTATCAAAAAAAGAAAAAGAAAAAAACAAGACCGGTGTTGACACCATATTTTGGCACGGTCAAGAATCTAATTAAGATGACCTCAAATGAAGAAGTGATCTACATGAAAAAGTTCAGTATTGTCGACATGAACATCTTTGGAGTTTGGGCCATTACCATCCGATCTCATCTCGAGGGACGAAGTTGTGCTCAAAATACTAGGATTTTGTATGTAGAGTAATGTTCAGCCGATTAGGCCTCCAAGACAGCCTCATATGATAAAAGTTTATACACGGGTTGTCTTCATCTCGTCGAAATGGTCGATTTTGATATAAAAACGTCTTAATCGAAGGGCGTATGCAAAATAAAGCCGAAAATGCGTGGCTGCATAAGGATGGCCGGACACTCCAAGGACAATCATCCGGGTTTCAGATTTCTCTGTTGTAGACTTCGGAAAATAGCCCCAAACCCCCTCAAGATAGCCTCTGATAAACAAACGTTAAACACGAAAGTTGTTCATTTCATTGAAAAGGTCAAAATTGCTTTTGGACTCGTTTCCATCCAAGGTCGTTTACCGCCTCAAAAAAGACTCTGCAGCCAATTTTAGACCGAACGATTTTGAAAAGTTCAGACAAACCATCTGAATTTGATAGGGTTTTGGATGTGAATCCAATCCTTTTCTTTGCATGGGAAGTCTAGCCGCCTCTTATATACCTATAAGGGGTGACGACCGATTGAACAACACACAATCGATCTATCAATATATCATCTTTTACCTTTACTTTTATCTTCTCCCTTGTTCATTTTCTTCCTCGTTCTTCGTTCGTTCTTTTTGTTGTAGGACGGTGAACCATGAGGCTCTAGGGGCGGTCAAGCCGATCTAGGGCAGCCCATAGTCGCTGCACGCCCTGACGGGGTGCCTCCCGGACGTGTGGGGTTTCAGGTCTATAAAGGCGCCTGCCGGATTGCTTGCGTACCGCATTTTTGAACAGGTCTCCTTCGACGTGAGGTGTAGTACATCACCTTCGACGTTGAAGATACACGGTGACGTGTTCTTGTGCAAAAGCTGGCGGTCCTTAGAATATAATAAAAAAAAGGAAACCTACCAGCATTTGTTATCATCATACCAACATACACATGCCAACCAACCACGTACTGAGAGTTGACAGGTGCAGTATGTGTTCTATGAATTGGTGCCCATCGTCCCCATGTTGCATTCTTCATGACTGGTCATCCAAATCTGCATGAGCTAGGCTGTGATATCCAAATAAGCTGCATGCTCAGGACATATAAATGGGCCGATTTCCAGCCTTGATCAATCATTTGTGATAACTGATAAGAGCGTTGCGAGCCTTCTTCTGAAGCAAGTGGGATGTATTTTAATCAAAAACTTTTTGGGTGTGTACCTTGGTATTTGAGAACTGAGATATTGGAGTAAACCAAGCGTAAATTTTGTCCAGCCCCGGCCCAAGATATATCTCCTCGAAGAAGCTGGTCATCACATGTGACCCCCTATTACCTTTCTAAGATTTGCATGTATGAAACAAGATGAATGCAACGAGGCTTGGACTCGTCCACGCCGCCGGCGAGGACCTCAACAGCATGACGGTGGCGCAGCAGTACGCGCTCCTCAAGCCGCTCCAGGTCGGCATCGCCGTCTGCGACCACCAAGGCCAGCAGGTCGGCTGGGAGTTCAACCTCCGCGACTTCTGCCGCCTCGCCGACCCGCACGATCAAAAGGCCCTCGACTACCTTGCCGACCGCGGCGTCGACCTCGACATGCTCGGCGCGCTGCTCATGGGCTCCGGCCTCATCGGCGCCGGACACGGGCGGCCGCTGTCATGGATCACCTACGCCGGTGCCTACCACGTAGCATACCTGCTCAAAATCGTCACGGGCGGCGCCCCGCGGCCGCACGACATGGCCGGGTTCGTGGGCGGCATGCAGTATTACCTCGGTCTGACTGGTCTACGACGTTGCCACGATGGCGGCCAGCTGCCCGGGCATGCCGGTGGGGCTGTACCGCATCGCCGCTAGCCTGCGCATCCATCCGCCGTGGGGGAGCCCTCACCTCGCAGGTGCCGCCGGCGTGCGTGCGCTTCTGGCCTTTAGGATTTGCGCTTCGACAGCAACGCGGAGAGGTTCCGAGGTCTGCTTCAGGGCGTGCAGCATTAATTAGTTCTTCGACGGTCGATCAGAATATCAGACACGAGCAATGTTGGTCAAGAATTCGAATGCTGTGATGTCCAAATAAGCTGGATGCTCAGGGCATATAAATGCAGGGCCGGCCCTGGGTAGGGGCAAGAAGTGCGATGCCCTAGGGCCCAACCTGCTGGGGGGCCCGACCCTGTGCATAATCCGTAGCCCAACAACTAGCTTATTATTATTACTAGGTTACTTGTTTCTGAAAAAAAAAACTATTAGGTTACTTCATTGTGAAAGGCACTAACCCAGTTTCAAATCGATGGATCCATCTCGTAACACTAGCCGCCGTCGTTTCTTCTCCCTCTGCCTAGCAAATTAATGGCTATTGCCGTTGTAGATGATTTTATTTTGAACCGCTTTCAGTTTCTCCATCTCACCCCCTTATGGATTAGCCTATAAGTTTTCCAATCCAACAGATGGCAGCACGCAGAGGCAACACTTCACCAGCTCAGTTCCTTTGCAAGTTAAAACATGACTTTTTTCTTGTGTCAAAGGCTTACAAAGTTCTTGTAATTTATGAGTCTTTTTTCACTTGATCTTTGTACTGATTGTTTTGGTTTCCTAGTGATTCCTTAACCGGTCTTCTATTTTCTGTAGAGGTTTATAACAAGAGGCCTCAAATTTTACTTTCGCCCCGGGCCTTCGAAATCTCAGGACCGGCCCTGTATAAATGGGCCGATTTTCAGCCTTGACCAACCATTTGTGATGACAGCGTTGCCGAGCCTTCTTTGGAAGCAAGTGGGATGTATTTTAACCGAAATTTTCTGGATGTGTACCTTGGTCTTTGAGAACTGAGGTATTGAAGTAAACCAAACATAAATTTTGTCGGCCCCCCGCTCAAGATATAGGGTGTGTTTGGTTTGTGCCCAAGATTGCCCCACCAAAGCATTGGCTAGCCAAAAATTTGGTTAAGGTTTTGGTTGCCCATGATTTGATCAACATTGACAAGAAAAATAAACTAGAGTTGGCTAGAATTCATTGGCATGTCAAAAATTGGCAACCATCTAAATAAAGATCAATTTTGGGTCATGATCAAAATTTTGATAGGATGCACTTTGGCCATAATCCAAACACACCCATATCTCCTTGAAGAAGCTGGTCATCACCCGTGGCCCCCAATTACCTTTCTAAGATTTACATGTATGAAACAAGATGATTGCAACGACCACGTGGCCATCTTCAGATACGCCGATGACCCGTCCAGCGGTCACTACAAGTAATGTAGTGTTCTAAGGCCTTGTATAATGCAAGGTGTTTAAAGGGGTGCTTAGAGAAATAAATTATGTTTTCTCAAGTACCAGTGTTTATTTATACAGGGCAAACGCTTAATTAGGCGTCTCTTCTTTAAAAATAGGCACTGGTACTTCAGAAAAATTTAGTTTATTTTTCTAAGCACCTTCCTAAATACCTAGCATTGTACAAGGCCTAAATGAGCACACTCCCGGCAAAAAGAGCAGTGACACCGTCGCTGAGTTTTTTTTTTTTTTTTGCTGAGTTGGTGCTGTAGAAGATCAGCAGAGTAGGAGCTAGTGCTAGCGCTGCCCCGGGAGACTGAAGCAGAACGCATGGCTGTGGAGAAGGGCACCGTGCCAATCCCTGGTCTGATGTTGCTCATGTTCATTTGCTAGGAACTCCATGGGCTATGCTCGTGGCGCCCAGTGAGGAGTGCAACAAAGTGTTCGTGCGCGTCTGCCAGGGCAACCTCGTCGACCTTCATGTTCCAGTCGGACTGAAACGCATGTTAAGAGGGCTTCACAGGCGGTACAGCAAGCATGTAAGCAACTCCCTAACGAGGACGATGTGGTGTGTGCAGTTTATGTATGTCTAGTATGTTATGTTCCCATTGCCCCATGTTAGTACATAGATGATGTATCAGACAATCAAATGTGCATGAGCTGTGCTGTGGTAACCAAATAAGTTAAATCTGTGTGAGCCAGGGTGTAGTGTAATAACCATATGAGTCGCATGCACATATCATATTAAGATAACCAAGTTCTACACAACATAAACCAAACCTTAAAATAAAACACAAACCAACCGCTAACCTGCCTAGTGTGCTATCCAAATATGGACCAGTCCACCAGTTCTCCAAATAGGTTGAGTATGACCAATGAGGAAACCGTGTCTCGAGAGAAGGGAGTGCTTGGTGTTTTTGTGAGATGCCAATATCTCTCTTTTTTCTGCAGTATGTAAGGATTTTTAACCTTCTTTTCTTTTCTTTTTTAGCGAGAAAACTTTCAATCTATTTATCTTCAATCATGACAGTACAACGAACACCAGAATAATAAAAATTACATCTAGATCCGTAGACCACCTAGCGACGACTACAAGCACTGAAGCGAGCCAAAGGCGCGTCGCCGTCATCGCCCCTCCTTTGCCGGAGCCGAGCAAAACTTATTGTAGTAGACAGTCGGGAAGTCGTCGTGCTAAGGCCCCATAGGACCAGTGTAGCAGAACAGCAACCGCTGCCGATGAAGAGTAGCGTAGATCGGAAGGATCCAACCCGAAGACACATGAACGTGGACGAACTATAACCAGATCCAAGCAAATCCACCAACGACAGATCCGCGAGAGACACACCTCCACACGTCCACTAACGATGCTAGACACACCATCGGGACGGGGGCTAGGCGGGGAGAACCTTAGTCCATCTTCAGAAAGCCACCGCGGTCTCATCTTTCTGAACAAGACACAAACACTAATAAAACACGAAGGAACAACTTAAAACGGAGCCCTCCCGCCGGCAAGGAACGAGATCCACCGCGACGCCATGGCCTAAGGCCATCGGAGACGAGGCGGACCAGCGGCGGCGCCAGCGAGAAGCAGGGGAACCCTAAACTTTTCTTGGGGAGGAGGCTTTTAACCTCCTTTTCAACTAACTCTGTGGCGTCGGGGTTCTCTAGCTATACAAAAAAAAATCATTTTTCCTCATTAACTTTCCAGTTACATAATTTGTGATGACGAGTAAATCAGAATTATGCTTCATTCTCTAAGAGATGGTCAATTTTATATATGTGTTCGAGTGACAAGGGGTTGTAAGATGGAATACACTGAAAGTGACAGTCCTAAATTTATAGATCAAAAGAAATTTTAGTATGTTAACTTGCTATGTTTATTTGATGAACAATGTTAAGGTACATGTAAGGATGTTGCCATGAGGCACTTTTCTTTTTCTCTCTCATTCAGATGTTGCCTTGTTCTACAACTGCGGAGGTAAAATATATAGAGTACAAAAGACTTTTCTTTCTCTCTCTTATTGACCTGATTTTCTTTTTGCAAAAAAAGACTAGCACTAGTAGAAAACGACTTTTAGTACCGGTTCCTAAGGACCTTTAGTACCGGTTAAAGGTCCCCCCCTTTAGTCCCGGTTCAGCACGAACCGGGACCAAAGGCCCACCACGTGGCACGAGGCCCGTGGTCTTGGGGACCTTTAGTCCCGGTTGGTGGATTTTTTTATATTTTTTGAAATAAAGCAAAAACAACCCGCCTACTGGGCCGGCACGGCCTGCATACGACTAGAAACCCAACCTCTAGTTGGGCCAGGATGCAGACCCGTACGGCCCAGTAGGCCCCACAGGGCAGAAGACTTGCAATAGGCCCACAAAGGCCTGCTTAGAGAGGAGCTCGACACGATAGCCGCGGCGGGGCTTATAAACCGGGTGCGAGCTCCTCTCAACTAGCGAGGTGGGACTAAACTTTGTGCACTGCGGGTGGCAGCGCACCACCTTTAGTACCGGTTGGTGGCTTCAACCGGTACTAAAGGGGGGGTCTTTAGTACCAGTTGGAGCCACCAACCCGTACTAAAGGCCACCACCTTTAGTACCGGTTGGAGCCACTAACCCGTACTAAGGGGGGGGGGTCTTTAGTACTGGTTGGAGCCACCAACCCGTACTAAAGGCCACCACCTCTTTACTACCGGTTCGTGCCACGAACCGGTACTGAAGGTTCGCCACGAACCAGTACTAATGAGCGCCGCCCGCCTAGCCGTTAGAACCGGCACTATTGGTCACATTAGTGCCGGCTCAAATACAAACCGGGACTAATGAGCTGAACATTTGACCCTTTTTCTACTAGTGTAGGCGTCTAGCTTTACAAACACTTCCCTTAGATAAAAGGCGGGCTCGGCAGCTGCCGGGGCGTCCTTGTGGCTTTGCTCTAGGTGTCTTGAGGCCATGGATCTAGATATCCAGATCCAGGTCCTTTGGTTATGGGCATCTAGGGCCTGGCTCCTTGCGGCGGAGCGGTTCGCATGTGGAGTGCTAGGTGGACAAATAAGTCCGGATCAAGGTGGGTGAGTGGGAATTTCGAAATACTCCGGCGGCGGTCGAGCCATCAATGGTGGCGTCACGGGCGTCTAACCTTGCTGATGGCATTGGCAACATAGTTCATGACCCCACCCAGATCGCTCCAAGGGAAACCTTTTTTTTGTTCGGGTTCGGACGCTGGCGGCACCTAGCGTCGTTGCCCCCTTGGGGGACTTCACGAGTTGGACCTAGCTTTTGGGACTAGTGGCAGATGGTGGTGTTTAAGGATGTGGAGCGGTGTGGCATCTACTGCGTCGACAACGACAAGTCTCGGTGGCATGGCGCGGCATGGTCTTGGCGACGGACGCTTGATGATGGACGAGCACAAGGTGGTGGTGTTGTTTGGCACCGAGTTGGCATCAACGACTGACCTGTCAAGGATCATGCGAATCTCTGCCCTAAAGATAGGTCGACAGCTCGGTGGCGGTGTGCGCTGAGGGTCTGTTGGACAGAATGTGTGCTCCCGATATTCCATGCGTGCGGTTCGTGATGACCCCCAATCAGCTAGTAGGGTGTTGTTGTGTGATGGCATGATTTTTCACATTGTCGATTTCATAGGTGTAGCGTGGTGGCTTCAGATTATTTCATGTATGTTTTTGTCAGATATTTATTGAATAATTTAATAAAATAGTTGTGTGTATCTTTTTAATGCAGAGGCCATAGGTTTCAACTTCCTTTTGAAAAAAAAATAGAGCATGCACCCATCTTCTTTCGATGCACAAGGATACAATAAACAAAAAGGAAGCCTACCGGCCTCCTGCATGCATGACTGGTCGTCCAATGTACATGAGCTAGGTGTGATATCCAAGTAAGGGTAAGTTCTTTTCGGCGATTCTTCCAGAACCGCCCTCCTCACCGGCTTTTCCTAGAATCACCACTCCATATTTTTTTTACAATCCTATCTAGTTAAGGTCTAATTAGTTAGGATTGTAAAAAACATATCGAGTGATGATTCTGAGAGAAGCTGAGGAGGGGGGCGATTCTGGTAGAATCGTCCAAAAGAACTGGCCCTAAGTTCCATACTCGGGACATATAAATGGGCCAACTTCCAACCCCTGATCAATCATCTATATCAATGTATGATTAGACAAGAGTCGCAGCCCTTTTTCAAAGCGAGTGAGATGTATCTTAAGCTTTTTGGGTGCGTACCTTACTACTGGCCTTTGTGAGGTGAGATACTGGGGTAAACCAAGTGCAAATTTTATGAAGCGCCCACCAAACATATCCAAATTCACAAACGTACTTGAAGAAGATCGTCTTCCTTCGTTCTACCCGATTGTATTTTGAAGTTGGATGCTAGGACCGTGTGGCCACCTTCACTTACAATGATGACCCTCTCAGCGTCAATTACCCCATGATGCAAGCTGCTGGAATTTTGTCTATTTTGGGTCTAGCCTAATAACAGTTTCAGAAATTCCTAATAAATTCTAGAGGCCCGCGCAGCTCATTTATGCAAGGCAAGAGGTGGAAAACTAAAGTTTAGTCCCACATTGCTAGTTTAGAGGGAGTTAGACCTCTTTATATGGGAGGTTCTTTCCCCACTTGTATGAGCATGAGAACAAGAGGGACATCCACGCGCGCTCCTCCTCCGCCGCTCCGCGTCGTTGCGGGAACGAGCCGATGTCTAAGTTTTTGCCACGCACTACGGGTATACATAGTTGAGTTTGAATGCGAACGGTGCAGCCCTTCAGTTGCCGGCTGTTCGCTTCATCTTCGTCTCTTCATTTCACCTTCCGTCGATGCCCTCTCGCCTTCTTCTCTTGCGCCTATAAAAGGAAGGTCGCTCCTCTCAGAGAGACGCACCAGAACTTCTCCTTTCTCTCGCCACCGGTTCCAATCTCTGAGTTGTTGTTGTCTTCCTCATCCCAGCTTGCGCCGTGCACCACGAGTCGGGACAGTAGGCCTTCGAAACCGTACCTCTTTAAGGCCTGTACGGGATAATGGTGATAAGGTTTTTGGGGAGCGCTCAGCGCGACTACTGACTTCTTCGTCACGGACGCCCCGGACTCCGACGACTACTTCCCCGACGTCGACAACCTCCTCGACGACATGGCTGGCGAGGACACCGACCCCAAGTCCAGTATTGCAGTTGTTGCTGTCACGTATGTGTTCTTCTTCTTTCTGTCAGATGTCATGCCACAGTTTCTCGTACTAGCACTTGTCCTACATGTGTTAGGTTCTACTCCATATATGCGACTACCTCTACTGCCTGCTCTAGATATGCTAGGCTATAGTTCATATATGCAGATAATATTTACCTTCTCTCTGTGAGAACACATGACTCGTTTTATCACTGCTATACTAGTCGTGCTTTATCTAGTATTTCTGTCAATAAAATCATTCGGTAAATTGCTCATATTTCCAAAAATCCAAAAACCTTATTATAGGCAATTTACCCCGAGTGGTTTTGCTTCTTCCATGAGACCTCCTATGTTTGAGGGTATCCACTATAAGAGGTGGCGCGTGAGAGCGGTCTTATGGTTTCAAACCATGAGTTGCTATGAAGCCACTCTCGGCAAACCTGAAGGAGAGCTTGATGCTCAACAGGCACAAGCTTTTCAGAAAATGGATACTCTGTTTAAGGCTGCCCTCTTGAGTGTTCTTGGTGAGAACATAGTTGATGCTTATGCGTTAATTGATAATGGAAAAGATATGTGTGATGCACTCGAGGCCAAGTTTGGGGTCTCGGATGCTGGCACTGAGATGTACATCATGGAGCAATTCTATGATTACAGAATGACTGAAGAGCGCTCCGTGGTTGAGCAAGCTCATGAGATACAGTCATTTGCTAGAGAACTTGAGCACTTCAGTTGTATGCTACCGAACAAGTTTGTTGCCGGAGGTATCATCACTAAGCTTCCTCCTTCGTGGAGGAACTTTGCTACCTTACTGAAGCATAAGAGGCAGGAGTTTTCCGTTCCGGATCTCATTGGCACTCTTGATGTGGAAGAAAAGGCGAGAGCAAAGGATACACGTGCTCGAGGTATTGAGGAAGGATCTAGTGCCAATCTGGTGCAGAAGAAGAACTTCCAGCCCCACAGGTTCAAGAACAAGGGCAAGTTTGATGATAAAGCAAAGTTTGATGGGAAGAACAAGGTTGTGCAGCACACGAACTTCAAGAAGAAGAATGACAAGAAGAAAGGTGCTTGTCATGTGTGTGGAGATCCTGATCATTGGGCTCCTAGTTGCCCTAATCGCTATGACAAGCGTCACCCTGGGAAAGGCGGCAAGACCGCTAATGTTGTCATTGGAGACACTGACATGAAGGATGATGGGTATGGTATATTTCCCACTATTCTTTCAGTATGTCATTCTCCTGATTGGTTGATTGACACGGGTGCTAATGTGCATGTATGCGGTGATATTTCCATGTTTTTGTCTTATCAGACCACGGGGACTTCAACCGTGCTGATGGGCAATGGTTCAAGTGCTTCTGTTCGTGGTGTTGGCACGGTCGATCTGAAGTTTACTTCGGGGAAGATCGTGCGGCTGAAGAACGTGCATTGTGTCCCCTCCGTCAATAAAAATCTTGTTAGCGGATCTCTTCTGTATAGAGATGGCTACAAGCTTGTCTTTGAGTCGAATAAATTTGTAATATCCAAGTATGGAACCTTTGTTGGTAAAGGCTATGAGTCAGGAGGCCTGTTTCATTTATCCTTATCAGACGTTTGCAATAAAGTTCTTAATCATATTTGCAACAATAGTGAATCCAATGTGTGGCATTTACGTCTCTGTCATGTTAATTTTGGTTGCATGTCGTGACTAGCGAAGTTGAACTTAATCCCTAATTTCACCACTATCAAGGGATCTAAGTGTCAAGTTTGTGTGCAAGCTAAGCAACCTCGCAAGTCTCACACAACTGCGGAAACGAGAAATCTTGTACCACTAAAGCTCATACATTCAGATCTATATGAAATGAATGGTGTTTTGACAAAAGGTGAAAATAAATATTTCATGACGTTAATTGATGACTTCACTAGATACTGCCGTGTGTATCTTCTGAAATCTAAGGATGAGGCTTTGAACTTTTTCAAGATCTATAAAGCTGAAGTGGAAAACCATCTTGATCGAAAAATCAAGAGGCTTAGGTCCGACCATGGTGGAGAGTATTTTTCCAATGAATTTGATGCTTTTTGTGCGGAATATGGTATAATCCATGAGAGGACGCCTCCCTACTCATCTAAGTCAAATGGGGTGGCCGAAAGAAAGAACCGTACTCTAACTGATTTGGTTAACGTCATGTTAGACACATCGGGTCTCTCCAAGGCATGGTGGGAGGAGGCGATATTGACAGCATGTCATGTCCTAAACCGAGTCCCCACAAAGAACAAAGAGATAACTCCATTCGAGGAATGGGAGAAGAAAAGGTTAAAACTCTTATCTGCGAACATGGGGTTGTTTGGCCAAAGTCAATGTTCCAATTCCAAAGAAGCGGAAACTTGGACCAAAGACTGTGGATTGTTGTGACGCCCGGGCAATCAAGCTACAGTAACCCTTTAGTAATGATGCCACGTCACCTCGATTATTGTTGATATTCTCGCGTTAGTTTAGAACCGATCCAAATTCAAATTTGAATTTAAGTCAAACAATAAAAGTTTTCAAACATTAAAATACAAATGTTTGGTTTGTACTAAATATTACAAAGGTAATTATGGTGCAACAAACCCATTTTATAAAATGTCTAAGGAATTTAAAATGATTTAAAAACAGAAAAGAAAATAACTAAAAGAAAGAAACTACCAAAGAGAAAAAAAAGGAAAAGGACCCCTGGGCCAGCCGACCCAACAGGCTGGCCCATTCGGCCAACCGGCCAGCCCACCCCCGCTCCCTATACACCCCTGCCCAAACCCTAACCGACACCCAGTACCCCACTCCTCCTCGTTCCCCACTCTTCCTCTCTTTCTCCCGATCCCATCTGGGAGGCACCCGAGCCCGCCACCGTCGTTCGACCCGCGGCGCTGCCCGTCGCCACCGCCCGGGGCCACCTCGCCGGACCGCCGCACCACCGCCCCCTGCCTCCTCCCATTCGCCCCCCCACTCGCTCCCCCTCCCGATCCAGATCGGATCGGGACCGAACCACCCCGACCCCTTGCCATCACCGCCACACGCCTCGCCGGCGTCGCCTGTCCCCGCCGCCACCAGACGCCACCGCGTCGGCCCCCCCTGCGCCCCTCGCCGCCGCCCGGATCGAACCCCATCGTCGCCCCGAGCACCGTCATCGGCCGGCTCCCCGACACCGTCGCCCTGGACCCCGCCGTTCCTCGGAATCCCTCGCCGGATCTCGACTTCGCCGCCACCCGAAGACCTCGCCGAACTGCTTCCTCGCCGGATCCCCCCCCGTGCGTCGTTCGTCTCCGCCTCCTCCTCGACCCCCGCTGCCCGTGCCCTACAGACCCGCGGTGAGGCACCGACCTCCCCTCTCCCTCGTCCTTACTCTCCGTGCGTCGTCCGCCCCGTCTCGGCTCCTGCGCCCCGCGGTGGCCATCGCCCACGCGCGCCCTGGCCGCGCGCCCCTGCGTCGACCAAGCCTGGCCTTGACCTCCACCGCACGCGTCGGTCGCGTCCCGCGCCATCGTGCACGCGCTCGCACTGGCCGCGCCCCGCGTTTCCCACTCCTGCTCGCCGTGGTGCCTCGCACCGGGCCGCACCGCACCGGCCTCTGCTGCCGCGCGCCGGTGCCCCGCGAGGCCACGACGTCGCCTAGTGGCCCTCCCGGCTCCGCCTCCTGACGCCGCCACCGGCCGTCGCCCACGGCGGCCGCCCGCACATCGGCGCCCCTGCATTCGGGCGGCGCCCAGCGCCCAGCGCCCGTAACCGCATGCCCGCATAGGCTCCTTTGGCCCACTAACAAAGGGGCCCCACCCCAGAACGTTTAAAAATGAATTAAAGAAAAAAAAATAAAAAAATTATATTAAATAAATAAATAAAACAATTAGAATATTAATTAATTAATTAATTAAGTAATTAATTAAGTTAATTAATCCTGATTAGATTAACCTAATCACTAATTAAATTAACTAATCTGTAATTAACCTAAACAGAGAATGACAGGTGGGTCCCACTGGACCCACACGCCAGGTTGACCAGGTCAATGGTCAACGTTGACTGCTGACATCACTTTGATGTCATGCTGACGTCATCATTTACTATTCTGGATAATGTTGGGATAAATAATTAATTAAATTCCAGAAATCAATAAAATCTGTAGAAAATCATATCTTTTAATCCGTAACTCGGATTAAAATATTTTCAACATGAAAGTTGCTCAGATCGACGAGACGAATCCGGATACGCAGTCCGTTCGTCCGCCACACACCCCTAACCTATCAAACCCGCAACTTTCCCCCTCCGGCTCCTCTGCCTGAAAACACGAAACCCCGGGGATATTCTCCCGGATGTTTCCCCCCTTAACCGGTACCACCTCATACCACGTTAGGGCCCGCCTAGCATCGTTACTTGTCATGTCATGCATCGATATGCATATTTTACATGGTATTCATTGTTTCTTCCCCCTCTTCTCTCCGGTAGACTACGAGACCGACGCTGCTGCTGCCCAGTTCGACTACGGAGTTGACGACCCCTCTCTCTTGCCAGAGCAACCAGGCAAGCCCCCCTTTGATCACCAGATATCGCCTATTCTTCTCTATACTGCTTGCATTAGAGTAGTGTAGCATGTTACTGCTTTCCGTTATTCCTATCCTGATGCCTAGCCTGTCCTTGCTACTACTGTTGTTACCATTACCTGCTATCCTACCGCTTAGTATAGGATGCTAGTGTTCCATCAGTGGCCCTACACTCTTGTCCGTCTGCCATGCTATACTACTGGGCCGTGATCACTTCGGGAGGTGATCACGGGCATATACGATATACTTTACACAGTTACATTACCTGTGATACTGTTCGGAGATGGGGGCTGAAGGGGCAGGTGGCTCCATCCCAGTAGAGGTGGGCCTGGGTTCCCGACGGCCCCCGACTGTTACTTTGTGGCGAAGCGGCAGGGCAGGTTGAGACCACCTAGGAGACAGGTGGGCCTGGCCTTGTTCGGCGTTCGTGGATATTTAACACGCTTAACGAGATCTTGGTATTTGATCTGAGTTGGCTACGAGCCTATACGCACTAACCATCTACGTGGGAGTAGTTATGGGTATCCCGGCGTCGTGGTATCAGCCGAAGCACTTCAGACGTCAGCGACGGAGCGGCGCGCCCCGGATTGGACTGGAACGCCTGCTAGGCTAGGTCTGCTTCCGGCCGCCCTCGCAACGTGCAGGTGTGCTATGGGCGATGGGCCCAGACCCCTGTGCGCTTAGGTTTAGACCGGCGTGCTCGCCTCTCTGTTTTGCCTAGGTGGGGTTGCGACGTGTTGATCTTCCGAGGCCGGGCATGACCCAGGAAAGTGTGTCCGGCCGAATGGGATCAAGCGTGTTGGGTAAGTTGGTGCACCCCTGCAGGGAAGTTAATCTATTCGAATAGCCGTGATCTTCGGTAACAGGACGACTTGGAGTTGTACCTTGACCTTATGACAACTAGAACCGGATACTTAATAAAACACACCCTTCCAAGTTCCACAGACAACCCGGTGATCGCTTTTCTACAGGGCGACGAGGAGAGGATCGCCGGTTAGGATTATGCTATGCGATGCGACTGGAGATGCTACCTGGAGATGCTACTTGGAGATGCTACTTGGAGATGCTACTTGGAGGACTTCAATCTACTCTCTTCTACATGCTGCAAGAAGGAGGCTGCTAGAAGCGTAGTCTTCGACAGGATTAGCTATCCCCCTTTTATTCTGGCATTCTGCAGTTCAGTCCACCGATATGGCCCTTTACACATATACCCATGCATATGTAGTGTAGCTCCTTGCTTGCGAGTACTTTGGATGAGTACTCACTGTTGCTTTTCTCCCTCTTTTCCCCTTTTCCTTCTACCTGGTTGTCGCAACCAGATGCTGGAGCCCTGGAGCCAGACGCCACCGTCGACGATGATTCCTACTACACTGGAGGTGCCTACTACTACATGCAGGCTGCTGACGACGACCATGAGTAGCTTAGGAGGATCCCAGGCAGGAGGCATGCGCCTCTTTCGATCTGTATCCCAGTTTGTGCTAGCCTTCTTAAGGCAGACTTATTTAACTTATGTCTGTACTCGGATATTGTTGCTTCCGCTGACTCGTCTATGATCGAGCACTTGTATTCAAGCCCTCGAGGCCCCTGGCTTGTATTATGATGCTTGTATGACTTATTTTATTTGTAGAGTTGTGTTGTGATATCTTCCCGTGAGTCCCTGATCTTGATCGTACACGTTTGCGTGTATGATTAGTGTACGATTGAATCAGGGGCATCACAAGTTGGTATCAGAGCCGACTGCCTGTAGGAATCCCCCTTCCACACCCTTGGCCGAAGTCGAGTCTAGACATTGCAAAACTTTTACTAACATGGTTGTGTGTCTTACGGGCACACGTCGCCATTGGGTGGTAGTAGGATCTTTTACTCCTCGACCTTTACTCTGGGACTCTGATCTCTCCTCTATTCGGGTTAAATGAAGTTTACTAAATCTAACAATAGGATCTCGTTATCACTTTCACCCGGAGAGCCCCTTGTTACTGATGATCGTCTGCTGCACCAGAAGACCCTAAAGATACTCTCCGCTGTTAACCCGAGAACTTGTGTTCATCGCGTTTGCAATTCCCCTTCCACCGCAAACCCTTATGGATAACTACTTGCAGTTGTTATTCTTACATTCATCCCCAGTTGGTCTTGTTATTACAAGACAACCTGAAAACTCGTCGTTGTTTCGATAATCCTTTGAGCTTACTGCCTTGCTGTTCTTTGTCACCTGAATACCCCTATTGTTAATTATTGCACTTATTGAGTATCCGCTCATCCCCAGTTGTTCATGAGTTTCACAAAAGTCTTCAAAATACTATTCGATCTTCCGAAAATCCTATGGAGCCTTTGGCTCTTGAAATTCTTGCTTGCTCGCATTATGGTTAATCCCATAAGTCTCGTAGTCTTAATGACATTCCTTGTCATTATCATTTTGAGTCTGTTGACTCAATATTCTGCGAATACACGCAATCATCATTGATCCTTATAAATTACCTTTCCGGCTGAGCTTCCATTCTTTTAACTGGAATTGGTTCTCGACCAATCCAATTGTCGTTGATTGTACCCTAAGGCTATTCAACTTATCCATCCCTAATCAGAGCATTGCTTCTGATCCCTTGATTTGGAAATCATAATTCCTTTGCATTTGACAATTGAGTTAGTCAGTTGTTTCTATAATCTGATCTCCTTGCATTCTTCTTCCTCTAGTTGAGTACCGATACTCGTATCAGATCCTTTGTGGACCATCAAGTCCTTTGTTGGATTGTTATCCGACAGTGTCCTTCACATTTGATCACTTTGTGAGTTCTTCCCCTGATACATAATGCCTTTGTTAAGTTGTATCCTCTGCTTGGCCAACCATGCTCTGCTTTCGGGCTTGTGTTATTTACTCTTGAAACTTGTGGTATATGTTTCTAAGAAGCCCCTATGGGTTGAACATATGCCTTCTCTAAACCGTGTGAACCCGAAAGTTTTCACGAGTCATACTCTTCTGGTGCTTCACCAGATAAAATTTCAACACTGCAACTTCATCGAACGTGAGAAGTGAATGAAAGGTTATGCATTGGAGAAGTGGGAGTCGACCTTGAACTTGTGTTCATGCCCATGAACACGATGTAGATCTTATCATTAAAGCTTCTCTTAAATGAATTATTCCTTTGGTATAAGTTCATCTTATATCTAGGATCTGGCCTTCTGCAATCGTGGTTCCGACCATGATTGTTCTTCTTTGATCTCATTTCTCGGACAAGTTAAAACAATTGTCTTCTATGGATCAATACACCAGTCCAACCTTTACTTTGATCTTGTGTCGAGTATTACCCCCCTGGTATCTCGAGATTATCATGGAACTGCATAACTTTTTATGAGTTCTTCATCAAGTGCTACCTTCCCACTGATTCCAATTTTTCGCGGGCTCTGAGTTATTGAACACTCAAAGACCCCGATAACTGAACCGAGTCCGCTCTACGGTTCAACAACTCTTCAGTAAGCTTCTATAAGTACGAGTTTGTACCCGATCACGCCATTCCTAGCCTGTTTGGCTATATCATTGTCGTGACGATTCTAACTGTGCTACCTGGTCCTTATTCTCGGAGCACCAATTTCCGACGATGAACTAACCTTACGTCGATCCTCATCATCATATCATTTCGCCTTGAACAACAAGCTTGGTTTCGAGTTTGTGTCGTACCCTTGGTTCCAATACCTTTCACTTCATCATTGTTTGACTTGATGTCATCGTCGATCGATTACATCTTCGTGAAATCTCTCGACAAATGTGTCGTGATCATCATCATCATTCCGAGCTCTTCCAGGATATGAATTGAATTCATGATGGGAAATACCATCCTTGTCCCTAGATGATTTGTGTTATCATCGACGACATTCTTGCCTTCCCCCAACACAAACTTGTTCATGTTTTGTGTTATACCTTGAGTTCCTTGCTATCCAGCCTTTGTTCTTCTTTACCTTGGAGTATTACCATCCTTTATGTCAAGAATGTTCTGAGATTTGTTCCACCTCTTGAGAATTCTTGACATAGAAATACTTCTCACCATCACCATTCTTTCTTGGTCCCCGTGTTAATTCCAACAAGTGAACGGTGTTGTTTGGATTCTTTCCTTCTAGCAACCCTATTTTTTTGAAGTTAATGGTCGGAAGTTCATTCTTAGGCTATTGACTATTGAATCACCATTCTGACATTGGTCGTGCAACCCAACCCATATTTCGGGCGCACCTTTCAACCAATGTTTAATTGTGTATGTTTTCCTCGAGCATATTTCCTTATATCATTTGATCTGACCAATGTTATCTCCTTGTTCACTTAATTGTGGACATCCATCTTTTGGGAATCTCAGTGAATTGCCGTTGGGTTCACCAGACACCTCCTTGTCCTCTCCTTGGGTTAATGATGGACTCTTGATAACGGAAATCACTACATAGTTCATTTCCCCGAGAATCTTACAATGTCATCTCGTCAATTTGCGTTACACCTTTTCTTCTCAGGTATCCTAAGTCTGAGGTATCCTGACACCAATCGGATCTGAATCTCGGTCAGATATGATGGTTGGGACAACTTTCCGAGAGTTATGATGTTGATCCTTTGGTGACCCGGTAACCTGATGTCATGCCTAGCACCACCCCCCCTGGCTGGAGGACCTATCATTATGGTTTATTTGCAAGGATAACCATTCTTCTTGGAGGAAATTGTAAGACCTATTTTATAAGCTGTTCCTGATGGATCCATTGAGTATCTAAAGTCCGACCTTTGTTTGAATACCATGTCAATGCTATCTCAAAAGCTTGTTTGTGATACTCCGATTTCCAACAAGAACATTTGGAGCCCAAGGCTAAAAGTTTCCTGCTCAATTATCCAAACACCGTTGTATGGGTAGTGTCATGAAAATTCTCTCCCCTACCTAAAGAGTTTTCTACATTATATCCTGTCATGGATATCATGCTTTGCTTGTCCTTGGGAAGGATATACCCCTGAAATATGTGATTAAACACATTTTCCTTGTCTTTGTTCTATGTAATTTGATAACCATATTTCCTTTCCGTTGTTTGGTTTAACCTTTCTTGTGATCTATATAAACTAAGCAGTAATAATTCACTGCGTAGGTAAACACCTCGGTGTACAACTCTGACAGTGAGACCCTGTTTCTATTGTTGATGACATTTCGGTAGCCGCCGATGGATGAGAACTTTGCCTCTTGGCCCGCCTCGTTCAACGAGCAGGAAAATAGTTCTCTTCGTCCCTCGCCCTTGGTATCGACGTTGTCGCCGACATAATCGACAGGCTACCCCCTTGACATGCCTTGCTTGCATGATCACGCAAGACGTCTCCGCCCTTTCTACTTTTAAGAACATGGTGGGCCCATAACCCACAGTTCCTAGGATCGAAACCTGACTCTCCTGCACACCCCAGTTTCCAAAGTTATTCCTCCCGCGTGGACTCGTAAGTAATTCATGAGCCACCTTTCCGATGAGATCATCAATTCTGGCATCGGACACAATAATTATCCCGTTGCTTTGAAACCACTTTCACCTTCTGACTAGGCATTGATCGATTGCCTGGCTGCTTGAAATTTCTTATTGTACCTCCCAACTTTACTCTCGATGTCTTTTAAATGTTCAAACTCGAGAGGTACTCATATGCTCATTCATGGGTTAATCCCAGATTATAACCCTTATAACATTCTGTCGTTGCCGACCTGCCCCGTTACCTATTCGTAAATATGATGGAGTTCCCAAAGAAAAGAGCCGACTTCATCATGAGGACCTGAAACAGAGGAATGAAGAAATCAATGTAATGGATCGACCTCTTCGAGAAGAGCAACCAAGACCGAAAAGATTCGCTAGATTCATTATCAAACTTTCCCCCCTTACACTACCTCTTAAATCTCGGGACGAGATTTCTTGTAGTGGAGGAGAATTGTGACGCCCGGGCAATCAAGCTACAGTAACCCTTTAGTAATGATGCCACGTCACCTCGATTATTGTTGTGTTGGGGAACGTAGCAGAAATTCAAAATTTTCCTACGTGTCACCAAGATCTATCTATGGAGAAACCAGTAACGAGGGGAAGGAGAGTGCATCTACATACCCTTGTAGATCGCTAAGCGGAAGCATTAAAGAGAACGGGGTTGAAGGAGTCGTACTCGTCGTGATCCAAATCACCGGAGATCCTAGTGCCGAACGGACGGCACCTTCGCGTTCAACACACATACAGCCCGGTGACGTCTCCCATGCCTTGATCCAGCAAGGAGAGAGGGAGAGGTTGAGGAAGACTCCATCCAGCAGCAGCACAACGGCGTGGTGGTGATGGAGGAGCATGGCAATCCTGCAGGGCTTCGCCAAGCACCGCGGGAGAGGAGGAGGAGGGAGAGGGGCAAGGCTGCACCAAGAGGAGAAGTTCTCATGTGTTTAGCAGCCCCAAACCTCAACTATATATAGGGGGAAAGGGGGGCTGCGCCCCCTTTAGGGTTTCCCACCCCAAGGGGTGCGGCCAGCCCTAGATGGGACTTGGGGGGGCGGCCAAGAGGGGGAGAGAGGGGAGGCGCGCCTGGGTTGGGCCTTAGGGCCCATCTGCCCTAGGGTTTGCCCTCTCCCCTCCTAGTTGCGCCTTGGGCAAGGGTGGGAGGCGCACTAGCCCACTCTGGGGCTGGTCCCTTTCCACTCTAGGCCCATGCAAGCCTCCGTGGCCGGTGGCCCCACTTGGTGGACCCCCAGGACCCTCCCGGTGGTCCCGGTACGTTACCGATAAAACCCGAAACTTTTCCGGTGACCAAAACAGGACTTTCCATATATAAATCTTTACCTCCGGACCATTCCGGAACTCCTCGTGACGTCCGGGATCTCATCCGGGACTCCGAACAACATTCGGTAACCACATACAAACTTCCTTTATAACCCTAGCGTCATCGAACCTTAAGTGTGTAGACCCTACGGGTTCGGGAGACATGCAGACATGACCGAGACGTTCTCCGGTCAATAACCAACAGCGGGATCTGGATACCCATGTTGGCTCCCACATGTTCCACGATGATCTCATCGGATGAACCACGATGTCAAGGACTCAATCGATCCCGTATACAATTCCCTTTGTCTAGCGGTATTATACTTGCCCGAGATTCGATCGTCGGTATACCGATACCTTGTTCAATCTCATTACCGGCAAGTCTCTTTACTCGTTCCGTAACACATCATCCCGTGATCAACCCCTTGGTCACATTGTGCACATTATGATGATGTCCTACCGAGTGGGCCCAGAGATACCTCTCCGTTTACACGGAGTGACAAATCCCAGTCTCGATTCGTGCTAACCCAACAGACACTTTCGGAGATACCTGTAATGCACCTTTATAGCCACCCAGTTACGTTGTGACGTTTGGTACACCCAAAGCATTCCTACGGTATCCGGGAGTTGCACAATCTCATGGTCTAAGGAAAAGATACTTGACATTAGAAAAGCTTTAGCATACGAACTACACGATCTGTGCTAGGCTTAGGATTGGGTCTTGTCCATCACATCATTCTCCTAATGATGTGATCCCGTTATCAATGACATCCAATGTCCATGGTCAGGAAACCGTAACCATCTATTGATCAACGAGCTAGTCAACTAGAGGCTTACTAGGGACATGGTGTTGTCTATGTACCCACACATGTATCTGAGTTTCCTATCAATACAATTATAGCATGGATAATAAACGATTATCATGAACAAGGAAATATAATAATAACTAATTTATTATTGCCTCTAGGGCATATTTCCAATAGTCTCCCACTTGCACTAGAGTCAATAATCTAGTTCACATCGCCATGTGATTAACACTCACAGGTCACATCGCCATGTAACCAACATCCAAAGAGTTTACTAGAGTCAATAATCTAGTTCACATCACTATGTGATTAACACTCAATGAGTTCTGGGTTTGATCATGTTGCTTGTGAGAGAGGTTTTAGTCAACGGGTCTGAACTTTTCAGATCCGTGTGTGCTTTACAAATCTTTATGTCATCTCCTAGATGCAGCTACCACGCTCTATTTGGAGCTATTCCAAATAACTGTTCTACTTGGAGCTATTCTAAATTGTTGCTCCATTATACATATCCGGTATCTCTACTCAGAGCTATCCGGATAGGTGTTAAGCTTGCATCGTCGTAACTCTTTACGTCGAACTCTTTATCACCTCCATAACCGAGAAAATTCCTTAGTCCAATGATCCATTCCTGGATCATTCTTGTACCCCTTGACTGACTCATGGCAAGGCACACTTCCGGTGCGGTACACAGCACAACATACTATAGAGCCTACATCTAAAGCATAGGGGACGACCTTCGTCCTTTCTCTCTTTTCTGCCGTGGTCGAGCTTTAACTCTTAACTTCATACCTTACATCTCAGGCAAGAACTCCTTCTTTGACTGATCCATCTTGAACACCTTCAAGATCATGTCAAGGTATGTGCTCATTTGAAAGTATTATTAAGCATTTTGATCTATCCTTATAGATCTCGATGCTCAATGTTCAAGTAGCTTAATCCAGGTTTTCTATTGAAAAACATCTTTCAAATAACCCTATATGCTTTCCAGAAATTCTACATCATTTCTGATCAACAATATGTCAACAACATATACTCATCAGAAATTCTATAGTGCTCCCACTCACTTCTTTGGAAATACAAGTTTCTCATAAACTTTGTATAAACCTAAAATCTTTGATCATCTTATCAAAGTGCACATTCCAACTCCGAGATGGTTACTCCAGTCCTTAGAAGGATTGCTGGAGCTAGCATACCTTTTAGCATCCTTAGGATCGACAAAACCTTTCTGATTGTATCACATACAACCTTTTCCTTTACGAAAGTTGGTAAGGAAACTTGTTTTGACATCCATCTGCCAGATTTCATAAATGCTGCTTATGCTAACATGATTCCGACGGACTTAAGCATTGCTACGGATGAGAAAAAACTCATCGTAGTCAACTCCTTGAACTTGTGGAAAACTCTTCGCCACAAGTCGAGCTTCATAGATGGTGACATTACCATCCACGTCCGTCTTCTTCTTAAAAGATCCATTTATCAAATGGCTTGCCGATCATTGGGCAAGTCCGCCGAAGTCTATGCTTTGTTATGATACATGGATCCTATCTCGGATTTCATGGTTTCTTAACCATTTGTCGGAATTTGGGCCCACCATCGCTTCCCCATAGCTCGTAGGTTCATTGTTGTCTAGCAACATGACCTTCAAGACAGGATCACCGTACCACTCTGAAGTAGTACGCATCCTTGTCACCCTACGAGGTACGGCAGTGACTTGATCCGAAACTTCATGATCACTATCATAAGCTTCTACTTCAATTGGTGTAGGTGCCACATGAACAACTTCCTGTGCCCTGATACACACTGGTTGAAGTGACGGTTCAATAACCACATCAAGTCTCCACCATCCTCCCACTCAACTTTTCGAGAGAAATCTTTCCGCGAGAAAGGACCCGATTCAAGAAACAATCCATATTGCTTTCGGATCTGAATTAGGAGGTATACCCAACTGTTTTGGGTGTCCTATGAAGATGCATTTTATCCGCTTTGGGTTCGAGCTTATCAACCTGAAACTTTTTCACATAAGCGTCGCAGCCCCAAACCTTTAAGAAATGACAGCATAGGTTTCTCTAAACCGGTGTCATCTCAACGGAATTACGTGGTACCCTATTAAAGTGAGTGCGGTTGTCTCTAATGCCTAACCCATGAACGATAGTGGTAATTCGATAAGAGACATCATGGTACCCACCATATCAAATAGGGTGCAACTATGATGTTCGGACACACCATCACACTATGGTGTTCCAGGCGGTATTAATTGTAAAACAATTTCCACAATGTCTTCATTGCGTGCCAAAACTCGTAACTCAGATATTCATCTCTATGATCATATCATAGACATTTTATCCTCTTGTCACAATGATCTTCTACTTCACTCTGAAATTACTTGAACCATTCAATAATTCAGACTTGTGTTTCATCAAGAAAATATTCTCAACATCTACTCGAATCATCTGTGAAGTAAGAACATAACGATATTCACTGCATGCCTCAGCACTCATTGGACTGCACACATCAAAATGTGTTACTTTCAACGAGTTGCTATCTTGTTCCGTCTTACTAAAACGAGGCTTTCAGTCATCTTGCCCATGTGGTATGATTTGCATGTCTCAAGTGATTCAAAATCAAGTGAGTTCAAACGGTCCATTTGCATGGAGTTTCTGCATGCATATATACCAATAGACATGGTTCGCATGTCTCAAACTTTTCAAAAATGAGTGAGTCCAAAGATCCATCAACATGGAGCTTCTTCATGCATTTTATACCGATATGACTTACGTGGCAGTGCCACAAGTAGGTGGTACTATCATTACTATCTTTTGGCATGAACATGTGTATCACTACGATCGAGATTTCAATGAACCATTCATTTTAGGTGCAAGACCATTGAAGGTATTATTCAAATAAATAGAGTAACCATTATTCTCTTTAAATGAATAACTGTGTTGCGATAGTCATAATCCAATCATGTCTATGCTCAACGCAAACACCAAATAACAATTATTCAGGTTTTAACACCAATCTCGATGGTAGAGGGAGCGTGCGATGCTTGATCATATCAACATTGGAAACATTTCCAACACATATCGTCAGCTCACCTTTAGCTAGTCTCCGTTTAATCTGTAGCTTTTATTTCGAGTTACTAACACTTAGCAACCGAACCGGTATCTAATACCCTGGTGCTACTAGGAGTACTAGTAAAGTACACATCAACACAATGTATATCCAATATACTTCTATCGACCTTGCCAGCCTTCTCATCTACCAAGTATCTAGGGTAATTCTGCTCCAGTGGCCGTTCCCTTTATTACAGAAGCACTTAGTCTCGGGTTTGGGTTCAACCTTGGGTTTCTTCACTAGAGCAGCAGCTGATTTGCCGTTTCATGAAGTATCCCTTCTTGCCCTTGCCCTTCTTGAAACTAGTGGTTTCACCAACCATCAACAATTGATGCTCCTTCTTGATTTCTACTTTCGCGGTGTCAAACATCACGAATATCTCAAGGATCATCATATCTATCCCTGATTTGTTATAGTTCATCACAAAGCTCTAGCAGCTTGGTGGCAATGACTTTGGAGAAACATCGCTATCTCATCTGGAAGATCAACTCCCACTCGATTCAAGTGATTGTTGCACTCAGACAATCTGAGCACAAGCTCAACGATTGAGCTTTTCTCCCTTAGTTTGCAGGCTAAGAAAATCGTTGGAGGTCTCATACCTCTTGACGTGGGCACGAGCCTGAAATCCCAATTTCAGCCCTCAAAACATCTCATATATTTCGCGATGTTTCGAAAACATCTTTAGTGCCTCAACTCTAAACCGTTTAACTGAACTATCACGTAGTTATCAAAACGTGTATGTACGATGTTCGCAACATCCACAAACGACGTTTGGGGTTCGGCACACTGAGCAGTGCATTAAGGACATAAGCTTTCTACTGTCCGCATAATTGCTACTTTCAACTTTCAACTATATTTTCTCTAGGAACATATCTAAAAAGTGGAACTAAAGCGCGAGCTTACGACATAATTTGCAAAAGGTCTTTTGACTATGTTCAAGATAATTAAGTTCATCTTATGAACTCCCACTCAGATAGACATCCCTCTGGTCATCTAAGTGATTACATGATCCGAGTCAACTAGGCCGTGTCCGATCATCACGTGAGACGGACTAGTCATCATCGGTGAACATCTTCATGTTGATCATATCTACTATACGATTCATGCTCGACCTTTCGGTCTCTGTGTTCCGAGGCCATGTCTGTACATGCTAGGCTCGTCAAGTTAACCCTAAGTGTTTCGCGTGTGTAAATCTGTCTTACACCCGTTGTATGTGAACGTAAGAATCCATCACACCGATCATCACGTGGTGCTTAGAAGCGACGAACTTTAGCAACGGTGCACAGTTAGGGGAGAACACTTCTTGAAATTGTTGTAAGGGATCATCTTATTTACTACCATCGTTCTAAGTAAACAAGATGCATAAACATAATAAACATCACATGCAATTATATAGTAGTGACATGATATGGCCAATATCATATAGCTCCATTGATCTCCATCTTCGGGGCTCCATGATCATCATCGTCACCGGCATGACACCATGATCTCCATCATCATGATCTCCATCATCGTGTCTTCATGAAGTTGTCACGCCAACGACTACTTCTACTTCTATGGCTAACGCGTTTAGCAATAAAGTAAAGTAATTTACATGGCGTTCTTTAATGACACGCAGGTCATACAATAAATAAAGACAACTCCTATGGCTCCTGCCGGTTGTCATACTCATCGACATGCAAGTCGTGAATCCTATTACAAGAACATGATCAATCTCATACATCACATATATTCATCACATTCTTCTTGGCCATATCACATCACATAGCATACCCTGCAAAAACAAGTTAGACGTCCTCTAATTGTTGTTGCATGTTTTACGTGGCTGCTATGGGTTTCTAGCAAGAACGTTTCTTACCTACGCAAAACCACAACGTGATATGCCAATTGCTATTTACCCTTCATAAGGACCCTTTTCATCGAATCCGTTCCGACTAAAGTGGGAGAGACTGGCACCCGCTAGCCACCTTATGCACCAAGTGCATGTCAGTCGGTGGAACCTGTCTCACGTAAGAGTACGTGTAAGGTCGGTCCGGGCCGCTTCATCCCACAATACCGTCGAAACAAGATTGGACTAGTAACGGTAAGCATATTGAACAACATCAACGCCCACAACTACTTTGTGTTCTACTCGTGCAAAGAATCTACGCAATAGACCTAGCTCATGATGCCACTGTTGGGGAACGTAGCAGAAATTCAAAATTTTCCTACGTGTCACCAAGATCTATCTATGGAGAAACCAGCAACGAGGGGAAGGAGAGTGCATCTACATACCCTTGTAGATCGCTAAGCGGAAGCGTTCAAGAGAACGGGGTTGAAGGAGTCGTACTCGTCGTGATCCAAATCACCGGAGATCCTAGTGCCGAACGGACGGCACCTCCGCGTTCAACACACGTACAACCCGGTGACGTCTCCCATGCCTTGATCCAGCAAGGAGAGAGGGAGAGGTTGAGGAAGACTCCATCCAGCAGCAGCACAACGGCGTGGTGGTGATGGAGGAGCGTGGCAATCCTGCAGGGCTTCGTCAAGCACCGCGGGAGAGGAGGAGGAGGGAGAGGGGCAAGGCTGCACCAAGAGGAGAAGTTCTCATGTGTTTAGCAGCCCCAAACCTCAACTATATATAGGGGGAAAGGGGGGCTGCGCCCCCTTTAGGGTTTCCCACCCCAAGGGGTGCGGACAGCCCTAGATGGGACTTGGGGGGCGGCCAAGAGGGGGAGAGAGGGGAGGCGCGCCTGGGTTGGGCCTTAGGGCCCATCTGCCCTAGGGTTTGCCCTCTCCCCTCCTAGTTGCGCCTTGGGCAAGGGTGGGAGGCGCACCAGCCCACTCTGGGGCTGGTCCCTTTCCACTCTAGGCCCATGCAAGCCTCCGTGGCCGGTGGCCCCACTTGGTGGACCCCTGGGACCCTCCCGGTGGTCCCGGTACATTACCGATAAAACCCGAAACTTTTCCGGTGACCAAAACAGGACTTCCCATATATAAATCTTTACCTTCGGACCATTCCGGAACTCCTCGTGACGTCCGGGATCTCATCCGGGACTCCGAACAACATTCGGTAACCACATACAAACTTCCTTTATAACCCTAGTGTCATCGAACCTTAAGTGTGTAGACCCTACGGGTTCGGGAGACATGCAGACATGACCGAGATGTTCTCCGGTCAATAACCAACAGCGGGATCTGGCTACCCATGTTAGCTCCCACATGTTCCACGATGATCTCATCGGATGAACCACGATGTCAAGGACTCAATCGATCCCGTATACAATTCCCTTTGTCTAGCGGTATTATACTTGCCCGAGATTCGATCGTCGGTATACCGATACCTTGTTCAATCTCATTACCGGCAAGTCTCTTTACTCGTTCCGTAACACATCATCCCGTGATCAACCCCTTGGTCACATTGTGCACATTATGATGATGTCCTACCGAGTGGGCCCAGAGATACCTCTCCGTTTACACGGAGTGACAAATCCCAGTCTCAATTCGTGCCAACCCAACAGACACTTTCGGAGATACCTGTAATGCACCTTTATAGCCACCCAATTACGTTGTGACGTTTGGTACACCCAAAGCATTCCTACGGTATCCGGGAGTTGCACAATCTCATGGTCTAAGGAAAAGATACTTGACATTAGAAAAGCTTTAGCATACGAACTACACGATCTGTGCTAGGCTTAGGATTGGGTCTTGTCCATCACATCATTCTCCTAATGATGTGATCCCGTTTTCAATGACATCCAATGTCCATGGTCAGGAAACCGTAACCATCTATTGATCAACGAGCTAGTCAACTAGAGGCTTACTAGGGACATGGTGTTGTCTATGTACCCACACATGTATCTGAGTTTCCTATCAATACAATTATAGCATGGATAATAAACGATTATCATGAACAAGGAAATATAATAATAACCAATTTATTATTGCCTCTAGGGCATATTTCCAACATGTTGATATTCTCGCGTTAGTTTAGAACCGATCCAAATTCAAATTTGAATTTAAGTCAAACAATAAAAGTTTTCAAACATTAAAATACAAATGTTTGGTTTGTACTAAATATTACAAAGGTAATTATGGTGCAACAAACCCATTTTTATAAAATGTCTAAGGAATTTAAAATGATTTAAAAACAGAAAAGAAAATAACTAAAAGAAAGAAACTACCAAAGAGAAAAAAAAGGAAAAGGACCCCTGGGCCAGCCGACCCAACAGGTTGGCCCATTCGGCCAACCGGCCAGCCCACCCCCGCTCCCTATACACGCCTGCCCAAACCCTAACCGACACCCAGTACCCCACTCCTCCTCGTTCCCCACTCTCCCTCTCTTTCTCCCGATCCCATCTGGGAGGCACCCGAGCCCGCCGCCGTCGTTCAACCTGCGGCGCTGCCCGTCGCCACCGCCCGGGGCCACCTCGCTGGACCGCCGCACCACCGCCCCCTGCCTCCTCCCAGTCGCCCCCCCCCACTCGCTCCCCCTCCCGATCCAGATCGGATCGGGACCGAACCACCCCGACCCCCCTGCCATCGCCGACACAGGCCTCGCCGGCGTCGCCTGTCCCCGCCGCCACCAGACGCCACCGCGTCGGCCCCCCCTGCGCCCCTCGCCGCCGCCCGGATCGAACCCCATCGTCGGCCCGAGCACCATCGTCGACCGGCTCCCCGACATCGTCGCCCTGGACCCCGCCGTTCCTCGGAATCCCTCGCCGGGTCTCGACTTCGCCGCCACCCGAAGACCTCGCCGAACTGCTTCCTCGCCGGATCCCCCCCTGCGTCGTTCGTCTCCGCCTCCTCCTCAACCCCCGCTGCCCGTGCCCTACAGACCCGCGGTGAGGCACCGACCTCCCCTCTCCCTCGTCCTGCGTACTCTCCGTGCGCCATCCGCCCCGTCTCGGCTCCTGCGCCCCGCGGTGGCCATCGCCCACACGGCCCTGGCCGCGCGCCCCCGCATCGACCAAGCCCGGCCTTGACCTCCACCGCACGCGCCGGTCGCGTCCCGCGCCATCGTGCGCGCGCTCGCACTGGCCGCGCCCCGCGTTCCCCACTCCTGCTCACCGTGGTGCCTCGCACCGGGCCGCACCGCACCGGCCTCTGCTGCCACACGCCGGTGCCCCGCGAGGCCACGACGTCGCCTAGTGGCCCTCCCGGCTCCGCCTCCTAACGCCGCCACCGGCCGTCGCCCACGGCGGCCGCCCGCACATCGGCGCCCCTGCATTCGGGCGGCGCCCAGCGCCCAGCGCCCGTAACCACACGCCCGCATAGGCTCCTTTGGCCCACTCACAAAGGGGCCCCACCCCAGAACGTTTAAAAAGGAATTAAAGAAAAAAAATAAAAAAAATAAATATATTAAATAAATAATTAATTAAAACAATTAGAATATTAATTAATTAATTAATTAATTAATTAATTAATTGAGTTAATTAATCCTGATTAGATTAACCTAATCACTAATTAAATTAACTAATCTATAATTAATCTAAACAGAGAATGACAGGTGGGTCCCACTGGACCCACACGTCAGGTTGACCAGGTCAATGGTCAACGTTGACTGCTGACATCACTCTGATGTCATGCTGACGTCATCATTTACTATTCTGGATAATGTTGGGATAAATAATTAATTAAATTCCAGAAATCAATAAAATCTTTAGAAAATCATATATTTTAATCCGTAACTCGGATTAAAATATTTTCAACATGAAAGTTGCTCAGATCGACGAGACGAATCCGGATACGCAGTCTGTTCGTCCGCCACACACCCCTAACCTATCGAACCCGCAACTTTCCCCCTCCGGCTCCTCTGCCTGAAAACATGAAACCCCGGGGATATTCTCCCGGATGTTTCCCCCTTAACCGGTACCACCTCATACCACGTTAGGGCCCGCCTAGCATCATTACTTGTCATGTCATGCATCGATATGCATATGTTTACATGGTATTCATTGTTTCTTCCCCCTCTTCTCTCCTGTAGACTACGAGACCGACGCTGCTGCTGCCCAGTTCGACTACGGAGTTGACGACCCCTCTCTCTTGCCAGAGCAACCAGGCAAGCCCCCCCTTTGATCACCAGATATCGCCTATTCTTCTCTATACTGCTTGCATTAGAGTAGTGTAGCATGTTACTGCTTTCCGTTATTCCTATCCTGATGCATAGCCTGTCCTTGCTACTACTGTTGTTACCATTACCTGCTATCCTACTGCTTAGTATAGGATGCTAGTGTTCCATCAGTGGCCCTGCACTCTTGTTCGTCTGCCATGCTATACTACTGGGCCGTGATCACTTCGGGAGGTGATCACGGGCACATACGATATACTTTACACAGTTACATTACCTGTGATACTGTTCGGAGATGGGGGCTGAAGGGGCAGGTGGCTCCATCCCGGTAGAGGTGGGCCTGGGTTCCCAACGGCCCCCGACTGTTACTTTGTGGCGGAGCGGCAGGGCAGGTTGAGACCACCTAGGAGACAGGTGGGCCTGGCCCTGTTCGGCGTTCGCGGATATTTAACACGCTTAACGAGATCTTGGTATTTGATCTGAGTTGGCTACGAGCCTATACGCACTAACCATCTACGTGGGAGTAGTTATGGGTATCCCGGCGTCGTGGTATCAGCCGAAGCACTTCAGACGTCAGCGACGGAGCGGCGCGCGCCGGATTGGACTGGAACGCCTGCTAGGCTAGGTCTGCTTCCGGCCGCCCTCGCAACGTGCAGGTGTGCTATGGGCGATGGGCCCAGACCCCTGTGCGCTTAGGTTTAGACCGGCGTGCTGGCCTCTCTGTTTTGCCTAGGTGGGGCTGCGACGTGTTGATCTTCCGAGGCCGGGCATGACCCAGGAAAGTGTGTCCGGCCAAATGGGATCAAGCGTGTTGGGTAAGTTAGTGCACCCCTGCAGGAAAGTTAATCTATTCGAATAGCCGTGATCTTCGGTAACAGGACGACTTGGAGTTGTACCTTGACCTTATGACAACTAGAACCGGATACTTAATAAAACACACCCTTCCAAGTTCCACAGACAACCCGGTGATCGCTTTTCTACAGGGCGACGAGGAGAGGATCGCCGGTTAGGATTATGCTATGCGATGTGACTGGAGATGCTACCTGGAGATGCTACTTGGAGATGCTACTTGGAGATGCTACTTGGAGATGCTACTTGGAGATGCTACTTGGAGATGCTACTTGGAGGACTTCAATCTACTCTCTTCTACATGCTGCAAGAAGGAGGCTGCCAGAAGCGTAGTCTTCGACAGGATTAGCTATCCCCCTTTTATTCTGGCATTCTGCAGTTCAGTCCACTGATATGGCCCTTTACACATATACCCATGCATATGTAGTGTAGTTCCTTGCTTGCGATTACTTTGGATGAGTACTCACGGTTGCTTTTCTCCCTCTTTTCCCCTTTTCCTTCTACCTGGTTGTCGCAACCAGATGCTGGAGCCCTGGAGCCAGACGCCACCGTTGACGATGATTCCTACTACACTGGAGGTGCCTACTACTATGTGCAGGCTGCTGACGACGGCCATGAGTAGCTTAGGAGGATCCCAGGCAGGAGGCCTGCGCCTCTTTCGATCTGTATCCCAGTTTGTGCTAGCCTTCTTAAGGCAGACTTGTTTAACTTATGTCTGTACTCAGATATTGTTGCTTCCGCTGACTCGTCTATGATCGAGCACTTGTATTCGAGCCCTCGAGGCCCCTGGCTTGTATTATGATGCTTGTATGACTTATTTTATTTGTAGAGTTGTGTTGTGATATCTTCCCGTGAGTCCCTGATCTTGATCGTACACGTTTGCGTGTATGATTAGTGTACGATTGAATCAGGGGCGTCACAATTGTGTTGTTCTGGGATATGCTTTTCATAGCATTGGCTATAGATTCTTGGTTGTAAAATCTGAGGTACCTGACATGCATGTCGGTACGATCATGGAGTCGAATGATGCGACTTTATTTGAAGATATTTTTCCCATGAAGGATATGGCTACCTCATCTAATCAGGAGATGCCTAGTTCATCGAACCAGGAACCAGTTACAATTACCGAACTTGTCATTTCGATGGAACACTTTGAAAGTCCTGTGAAGGAGAACAATGAAGTTCCTACTAGGAGCAAGAGACAGAGGAATGCAAAGTCCTTTGGTAATGATTTTCTTGTGTACCTCATAGATGACACTCCCAGTTCTATTTCAGAGGCCTATGCATCTGGAGATGCTGACTACTGGAAGGAAGCGGTTCATAGCGAGGTGGATTCCATCTTGACGAATGAAACTTGGGAGATAACTGATCGTCCTTATGGGTGCAAACCTATAGGATGTAAATGGATATTCAAGAAGAAGCTTAGGCCTGATGGTACTATTGAAAAATACAAGGCTCGGCTCGTGGCTAAGGGTTATACCCAAAAGGAAGATGAAGACTTCTTTGATACTTACTCACCTGTGGCTCGACTGACCACTATTCGAGTTCTACTTTCACTAGCTGCCTCGCATGGACTTCTCGTTCATCAAATGGATGTTAAGACTGCTTTCCTAAATGGGGAGTTGGACGAGGAAATTTATAGGAAACAATCAGATGGGTTTGTACTAGATGGTCAGGAAGGAAAAGTGTGCAAGTTGTTGAAGTCTTTGTATGGACTCAAGCAAGCACCTAAACAGTGGCATGAGAAGTTTGAAAGAAGTTTAACAGCTGCAGACTTTGTTGTAAACGAAGCTAACAAATGTGTGTACTATCACCATGGTGGGGGTGAGGGAGTTATCCTTTGCTTGTATGTTGATGACATACTGATTTTCAGAACAAATATGAATGTTATTAAGGAGGTCAAGGATTTCCTATCTCATCGTTTTGAGATGAAGGATTTAGGAGTGGCTGATGTCATTCTGAACATCAATTTGTTAAGAGACAATGATGATGGGATTACATTGCTTCAATCTCACTATGAGGAAAAGATCTTGAGTCGCTTTGGCTATAATGACTGCAAGCCTTCTCCAACACCATATGATGCTAGCGTGCTACTTCGAAAGAATCAAAGAATTGCTAGAGATCAATTGAAATATTCTCAGATTATTGGGTCACTTATGTACTTAGCCAGTGCTACAAGACCTGACATCTCTTTTGGTGTTAGCAAACTGAGTCGGTTTGTCTCAAAACCAGGAGATGTGCATTGGAAAGCTCTAGAAAATTTTTGCATTATTTGAAAGGCATTGCTAATTATGGAATTCACTACACTGGGCACCCAAAGGTGTTTGAAGGGTATAGTGACTCAAACTGGATCTCAGATGCTGATGAGATAAAGGCCACGAGCGGATATGTATTCACTCATGGAGGTGGCGCTGTTTTTTGGAAGTCTTCCAAGCAGACCATCTTAATGAGGTCAACAATGGAAGCAGAACTCACAATACTAGATACAGCTACGGTCGAAGCAGATTGCCTTCGCCGGCTCTTGAATGACTTGCCGGTTGTTGAGAAACCTGTACCGGGTATCCTTATGAACCGCGATAATCAAACTGTGATCACGAAAGTGAGCAGCTCAAAGGATAACATGAAGTCATCAAGACACGTTCAGAGAAGGTTAAAGTCTGTTAGGAAAATGAAAAACTCCGGAGTTATTGCATTGGATTATATCCAAACGTCTGAAATCTGGCAGATCCTTTTACTAAGGGTCTATCATGTAATGTGATAGATAATGCATCGAGGGAGATGGTATGAGACCCACAATATGAGTTGTTCACAGTGGTAACCTATTCTTTGTGATCGGAGATCCCGTGAATTAGATGTGGAAGATAAGCTGTTGATCAACTGAGATGAGAGTATCCTCACTATTAACAATACCACTCCATGAAGATGCAATACTCTCCTAAAACTGCATGGCAATTTGATTTATATCTTAATGTGTTCTAAGTGGTTCATTTAAGAAAATATGTTGTCCTGCAGAACATCTTTTGAAGAACACACCTATATGAGTCTAATTGTTAAACGTCGCAATCTATGAGAGTAGGGTTCTCTCTAGTAAACTCATTAAAGGTCTCGGAGTATGACGCATAAGCTCCACCCGCGGGGAAGACCCACGGTAGCCACGTATCGGTCAAGGCTTTATGTGAAGTTAGATTCGCAGAAAACTTGCAGTTCAAGGCCCTGTCCACTGTTTAAGTTGTTTACTAGTGTAGCATAGAGTTCTAGGTGAAATTTCAACTCAACAGTCACCACTGCAGTACCGGTATATAAAACAGTGTTTTGGAACCAAAGGCAAATTTTGTGTGCCTCTGGGATCTGCTGAGGGATTGCTGGAATTTGGTCTATTTTGGGCCTAGCCCAATAGCAGTTTCAGAAATTCCTAATAAATCCTAGAGACCCACGCAGCCCATTTGTGCAAGGCAAGAGGTGAAACTAAAGTTTAGTCCCACATTGCTAGTTTAGAGGGAGTTGGACCTCTTTATAAGGGAGATTCTTTCCCCACTTGTATGAGCATAAGAACAAGAGGGACATCCACGCGCGCTCCTCCTCCGCCGGCCGCCTCGTCACGATGCACCGCGCCGTGGGTTGCGAGAATGAGCCGAGCCGATGTCTAAGTTTTTTCCACGCACTACGGGTATACGAAAGGTCACATGGAAGCTGAAAAGTTTTTATGATAGTGGAGTTTGAATGCGAATGGTGCAGCCCTTCAGCTGCTGGCTGTTCGATTCATCTTCGTCTCTTCGTTTCACCTTCCGTCGCTGCCCTCTCGCCTCCTTCTCTTGCGCCTATGAAAGAAAGGTCGCTCCTCTCACAGAGACGCACCAGAACTTCTCATTCCTCTTGCCACCGGTTCCAATCTCTGAGCTGCTGCTGTCTTCCTCATCCCGGCTTGCGGCGTGCACAATGAGTCAGGACAGTAGGCCTCCGAAATCGCACCTCTTTGAGTCCTGTACGAGAGAAGGGTGATAAGGTTTTTGGGGAGCGCTCAGCGCGACTACTGACTTCTTCGTCATGGACGCCCCGGACTCCGACAACTACTTCCTCGATGTCGACAACCTCCTCGACGACATGGCTGGCGAGGACACCGACCCCAAGTCCAGTATTGCAGTTGCTGCTGTCACGTATGTGTTCTTCTTCTTTCTGTCAGATGTCATGCCACAGTTTCCCGTACTAGCACTTGTCCTACATGTGTTAGGTTCTACTCCATATATGCGACTACCTCTACTGCCTGCTCTAGATATGCTAGGCTACAGTTCATATATGCAGATATTATTTACCTTCTCTCTGTCAGAACGCATGACTCGTTTTATCACTGCTATATTAGTCGTACTTTATCTAATATTTCTGTCAATAAAATCATTCGATATATTGCTCATATTTCCAAAACAAGCTGCGCAGCGTTCTTCTCGAACATACTCTCACTCGAAGGAGCAGCGGGGCCTTTGCTGAGCTGGTGCTGTCCAAGATCAGCAAGGTGTTGGTGGAGTTAGGGCATCTCCAGCCGTTGGCCCCCCAGGGGGCATCTAAAAGCGCCGCCTGGGGGTGAGCCGGCGAAAAAATGGCCCTGGGGGCGAGTCGGTCCCCAGCCGTCGGCCCCTAGGGCCGCCCCAGGCGCGTATTTAAAAAAAAGGACCGTTCGGCGAAGTTATGATAAAAACTAGTTAAATTTCGGCCAAACATGGCAAATTTCGGTGAAATTCGCGCATTTTCATTACATTAACCTAATCTAAAAAAGAAAATGGCTGAAGTCGTCGCCACCGTCGCCGCCATCGTCGTCGGCGGCCTTCTCCTCCTTGACGCGGGCGCCCTGGCCCGGCGTCACCATGGCGGACTGGCGGCGGCGCGTCGTCGTCGTCGTCGCTGTCGCATAAGACGACGACCCCGTCTTCAACGCGGCCGCGTCGGCGCTCCTCGAAGCGGCGCAGGGCGGCGCGCTGGCGTTCCTTCTCCTTCTCCCGGCGTGCCTTCTCCATCGCAATGGAGTCCTGGAGCGCCCATTCTAGGACCGCGTCGTCGTCGTCGAACTCCGCCTCCACCGGCGCCAGCCCCGGCTCCATCTTCACCGGCGCCAGCCCCGGCTCCTTCTTCGGCTTGACGAAGCGCGGAGGAGCCAACGAGGAGGGGGCGCGCCGGCCGCCCTCGTTGATGACGATGCCGATGCTGCGAGTGCGCCGACTGATTGGCGTCTCCGCCGCGGGCTCAGCCTTGACGCCGAGAAGCGCCGGAGAACCGGAGGAGTGGGAAGATGAGCGAGAGGAGGAAGACGAGGAGGAGGCGAACCTCCTTGGCGCCCATGCACGTCGGTGTTGCGACGGGGCGGCCCCCGTTGCAGGATAGGTCAACGGCGGGTTGTTGCCGCCGTCGAGGTGCGTCAGCACGCCCTCCAGCGTGCGGCCCGGGACGCCCCACCACAGGTGGCGCCCCACGCTGTTCTTCACGCCGCCGACCACCGGCGCGTCGTTGGTGGAGGCCAGGCGCTGCTGCTGGCGGCGCTGGAAGTACCCCGCCCAAGCCGCGTGATTGTCGGCGGCGTACTGGGGGAGGGAGCGCTCGTCGTCGGTCAGGGAGGCGCGCGCGACCTCGGCCTCCTCGGCGAAGTACGTGGGCTTCGCCACGGCGTCGGGTAACGGGGGAACGGGCACTCCCCCGTCGCTGAGCCGCCACCCCGTCGGCCCGGCGCGCATGTCCGGCGGCGCCGGGATGTTCGCCTGGAACTGGAGCCAGGACTCCTGTTCGCGGAGCGAACGCCGGCCGAAGCCGTTCGCCGCCGCCTCGTCTCCGGGGAAGCGCTCTGCCATGGCGACGGGCTCGGCGATGGTAGAGAGGGAGAGAGGGGTTGCCGGTGGCGCTCGGGAAAGGAAGACGGAGACGGAGAGAGAGGGGCTGGGCGGCGGCGAGGGGCGAGTCTGGTGTGCGCACCGGCGAGAACCGCCGGCTTTTATAGCCGCTCCGTGCCGTGTGTACGCGCGCGAGGGAGGGGAGGCGTCGGCGCGCCGTCTCGAGACGCGCCGCCCGTGAGGAATCAATGGCAAGGCTGACCGGCGGCAGCCTTGCCATTGATTCCCCGCGGGAATCGAGGAAGTTGGGGGGAAGACGAGACGCCGTGTCCCTGACGCGGCTGGCCCGCGGCTTTTTCGCACCAAAACAGTTCGCCCCGGCGCCCCCCCAGCGGCCGGGTTCGCCCTGGGTCCGCCGGCGCTGTTTTCGGCCCAGGCCGGCGAAAATCGGGCTCCTGGAGGCGCGACTGAGCCGTTTTTTCGCGCCGGCGCAAAAAAACACCTGGGAAGGCCTTCCTGAAGGCGCGGCTGGAGATGCCCTTAGTCTCGGCGCTGCGAAGGGAGATGGAAAAGGCATGTATGCCAGTGGAGAAGGGCACCTGCCCTTCTCCAACTTGATCAATGGGTGTATGCTCCAGGAAGATGATGTGATGTGTGCAGTTTATCCGTACTAATCTGCATGAGATGGGGTGTGATAATGATCATTGAGTCAAATCTACATGAGCCGGGGGTGTGATAATCAAATGAGTCGCAAGCATGTCAAAGGAGTGGGACGTAGTTTTTGTCTCCACGAGTCCAGGTTATATAGTTTTCCAGCTCTGGTCAGCTGAGCTAATTGAGATGTATTTGAACTTTTTGAACTTTATATATAATAGAGGTGTTAATGTGAGATACTCGAGTGAACCAACCCCTTCAGTACACACTTTTATAAGCTCCCTCAGTCATCTGTATCACTGTATGGTTAGACAAGAGTGTTGCCGGGAGGCTTTTTTCGAAGCAAGCAAGATGTATCTTAACCTTTTTGGGTGTCTACCTTACTACTGGTCCTTGTGAAGTGAGATACTGGAGTAAACCAAGTGCAAATTTTGTCGATCCCGAGCATGCTCTCGCGAGAAGGAGTAGGGACACCGTGGTTGAGCTGGTGCTGTCAAAGATCAGCAAGCTGATGGAGGAGCTAGGATCGGTGTTGCCATCGGAGATTGAAGTGGCATGCATGGCCATGGAGGAAGGCAAAACTAAGATCCATGATCTAATCGTGGGTAGTAGGTCGTTCTCCCTGTATCGGTTCGTTCATGAGGAGCCCATTTTGCTGCAAGCTCCTAACCGGTGAGATGCCCATGGCACGCGACAATAAATGCGGCAAGGTATTCATAGGCATCTGCCATGGCAAGCCCATTGACTCCATGCCGAAGTTGTTTACCGGGCTACTACTTTCATGGAGGGTAGTATTGTTTACACGAGCAGGGGTACATGTAGCATGCTGCCATGATGATCTTTCCCTCACCTCCTGTTCGATCTCAAATATAGAGTACAAACGATTTCATGCACAATTCATAATGGACAAGGAAACAAATTCTACCAGCACAACTCAAGAAAGACATACAATCCCATCCAGCACATATATAAACTCGGTGTAAAGAATTTTACCATATTTTCAACGTAAACACAGTTTCAGTCACTATGTACCAAGTTATCTAAATAAGAGATTCCGTACACATGCAGAAGCTCCATCCATCTCCCTCAAGGCAACAGTTTTTCTGAATTCCAGGACATGGTAGGCAAAGCCTATTTGAGTTCCGTCGTATCTACATGTTTAACACACGCAAACACTTATCATCATTTCCTTCTCTGAGGATCCCGACTAAGACCATGTTTCCTCAAAGTTCTGATATAATTTCGTGATAGACTGAATTTGTTAGAACCCAGATGGTGCAAGTAATCCCAAGTGAAGATCCCAGTCTTGTGCAAATCATCAAACAGTATCCTGTGGTCCAAAAGAGTCGCTATAGATGAGACTTGCAGACAAAAGCAAATTAATAGTTTCTGAGAGATAGAGATGGCACAACCAACTATTTTCTGCAGGAGGCATACTATTGTCCGAAGTAGATAAATCTCCATGAAATCTATTCTACAAAGAATATGACCCTCACCGGACTCCATAGTTTCCTATTGATTCAGCTGACATTATTCCAACATGTCGGCGCCCAAATATAACCTGGCATAATTTAAAGGGTTAAATACTTAGCAAACAACTAAATACACACCACCAAAATATGCTAGTAATATTATAAAGGGGTATTGTTCCAAGGTTTTGTAGGACAGGTCAACATTCCAGGGTTAGCAAACGGCTCTAAACTTGCCATAGAAGCATCAGGCCCTTACCAACTGAGAAAAAATGGTTTCCCCACTTCAAGTGGTGAAAAGGAATACAGAAGATACAGTAAAAGTTTACCTTCTCGCCAGCTATTGATCTGATCTTGCTGTCAGCTGCTGGACTGTAGACTCTGAGAAACTCAGCCGACAGATGGAATGTACTGCCATCTGCAAATTGAACCTCTACCTGAGAACAACCAGAAACATAGTTCAAATCACTGATATGAGATAGGACATTTGCAGCAAGTTAGTATCAGGGAGGAATAATTTCCTAGCAATTTTTGCAACCAACTTTATGTGCTAAACTGCTAATGGTTATCACATTCAGACAAAGCGAGTCTTTCTCTGTAACAAATTGTTGTGTGTAAGTTTGTTTCAGTCATACCAGATGCCTGATGCTTTAGGGTTGTAGACAGAAATAAGATTGAATATCAAGATTCTCTGTAGCAAGTTGTCGTGTGTAAGTTTGCTTCAGTCATAGCAGATGCCTGATGCTTTAGGGTCGCAGACAGAAATAAGATTGAACATCAAGATCCTCTGGTGCTAGGTTACATTCCAAATTCATCGCCAGATAATAATATCACACAGCGCTTTGTTAACGATTGATCCGTCAAGATACCAGCAATAGCCAGCCAATGGAGATAACTGAATGAATTTGTGAATTCTGGATAAGGTCATTGAAATGCATACGTGCCGAAAATACAGTACGACTGGTGAGGAATGGATAACCAATCAGATGCCAGATTCCAGAGCTCTCAGCAAGGAGAATGCGAGGCAAATGTCGCTTTCCCCTACCAGATTGGGAGGGAGCTCGCCATGGACCGCACGGCAGGATTTCACGTCAGTTTCAGCGCTCACAAGTGGCGCATTACCATCACACGGAATGTCTTTTTTCCTGCGCTGCCGTGGAAGCGTCAACTTTTACATTTCAGCTGAAACTGGAAGCACTGAACGGCTAAGACGGCTAGACGACCAATCAGAGCAGTTACCACCAACCCACGGTAGCACAGAAGAGCAGGAATCAGGTAAATCTGAGGGGGTCTGAGGAGGAGGAAAACGTCGCTGCAGGGAGGGAAGAAGGGGGAAGGGGCAAGCGACTCACGGATTTGGGCGGGTGCAGCGCGAGCTTCTTCAGGCGCGGGGGCTGCGCCGCCGCCGCCGCGTGGCACAGCCGCCGGGCAGCCGCGCCCGCCCTCGCCGCCGCCATGGAGAACTACTGACTAGCTCACACAGAAGCAGAGCCGGCAAGAGGAGCGACGCGATCACAGCCGTCCGTCCCCGACCACGTGGTGGAAGCGTTTTCTCTTTTCTGTGGCCGGCAAAGGCCCACGCCTTTCCCACTTTCCGCCTTCGCCCCAGCTCGCCGCCCACGCACGCGCAGCGCCCAGCCGCTTGGAGCCACGAGTCGGATGTTGCGGCGCGCGTCATTAAGGCAGGGGGGCATCTAGATTCTAGACTGTATCCATCCATTCCCCTCTCCGGCGACCGCAATGCCGCCGCCGCTGGCGCAGGTGCAGGAGCTGCGGGACCGCCTCTCCGACCGGTTCCGGCCGTGGAGCCGCTCCGCGCAGTTCTGGGTCCGCGCCGTCGACATCTACGGCAGCTACAAGGTACGTGCGGGGAGGACGGGCCTTCCCCTGTTCCATCGGCGCCTCCGCCCGCGCGCGCGCCAGGTGTTCGGTTCTATGCGTGTGAGCTCACCGTGGTGTTTCGTTGGCTGGTTTGGTCGGTCTTCAGGTGTGCCAGCTGCGCACGGGGTTCGTCAAGGATGAGGAGGAGCGGGAGGCCATGTGGGAGCAGCAGCACGAGATCGGCGCCCAGAAGATGTACTCGCTCTGCTCCGAGCTCGGCGGCCTCTTCCTCAAGGTCCCTCCCTGCCTGCTGCTTTCTGTGTTCCCCTCTGATCGGTCGTCTTTCCTACTTTTTTTTTTACATGAATCGGAGGATCATTTTGAGAAGCTTCGCTAACTCCAACAGATGCCACAGCCTAGCTATACTCACATTCTTTCACCTTTTATCTCGATTAGGCTGCTCAAATTCTGGGCAAGCCCGATTTGGCGCCGACGGCCTGGGTGAAGAGGCTTGTTACATTGTGCGACAAGGCTCCGTCCACGCCGATCGAAGTTGTCAGAGATGTTGTAGAGAAACAGTTCTGCAAGAGCTTTGATGAGATATTTGATTTCTTTGAAGTTGAGCCTGTTGGGTCTGCTTCTATTGCACAGGTTCGTGTTTAGGTACTTCTCTTGGCTGAAGATCCGGTGAATTGTAACATTGGTGCTCTGCATGATTTTTCTTTTCAGTCTTGGGCCTATGCATGTGCCATTCGTTTCCCTGTGCCACTACATTTTATTGTAAAAATAATTGCAATAGCCTCTCACTCAATAGGCTTCATATTTGGTTAGGTGCACCGAGCGAGGCTTAAATCATCAAAGACAGATGTTGCTGTCAAGGTACGACTTAGGACTGCATGTATGTGTTCCATAAACGGTTGTTTCCTTATCTGATATGCTCTGATGTGCCCTAGTGGATCTGGTTCTATCCAGGTTCAACATCCAGGAGCTGAACAATTGATGATGGTTGATATCCGGAACATGCAAGCATTTGCCTTGTTCTTACAGAAATATGACATCAACTTTGATCTGTTCTCCGCCACAAAAGAGATGGAAAAGCAGGTTTTTGTTTAGTTCACTAGTACTTTTGTTATTTTTGCTTCTCCTAGTATACTTCTCTGCACCTGCTCTAAACCATCTAGAAATATTGAGCCTCTTGCGGTTTTTATTATTCTCTTTTTTTGTAAATTAAGGCAGACTGGCCTGTATGTTCAAATGTAATCATTTACTCTGTGATAAAAATGGGGTGTCATTTAAAGTGAATGGAGATTTTGTTATAAAATGATGGATCATATCCACACATCCACAAGTGGACTAAACTGGGCCACTAAGGCTATTTACTTACTGGAAAAATAAATAAGTGCAATCTCAGTATTCAACATCTGGACCATTAGAAACAAGATAAGATAACCATTTACTGGGACATTATTAGTGTTTTTTTTTACTATTAGTATTCGATTGTAGCAGGCCAGATATCTGTATACTGCGAAGCATAAAGTTGCATGATGCGTCTCCTATACGAGTATATGTTATGTGAGTGCCAGTTTGGTTCTTATGCGCCAAGAGATACGAGAAAGTATAATTTGTTTTCATAAGAATGTGCACCTTTTCTGAGATCAAAACTAATAATTTAACCATTTTCTGTGAATTATTGATCTTTTGGCTTCATTGTTTCCATAGATATGCTATGAGTTTGATTTTGTGCGAGAAGCGAGAGCAATGGAAAGAATACGAGAATTCTTACGTGTCAGCAATAAGAAACCTCCAGTTATGGTGCCTCGTGTGATTCCTGGAATGATTAGCAGGTACATTGTCATATCTTCTTAATCAGCAAAACCTGTTTTTCAGGTTTTACTGAATCCTACTTCTGCACCACAGTTACAAGTAAATAAAAAGCTTGCATCATTCGGAAGGATTCATTAGAGAAGTTATAATGGGTCATCTGGTAGTTGCAGGCTTTGCTTCTGTTCCAAAAACGATATCCTTTGTGAGGCTTCCTTACATATAATGAATACTTGCATTAGTCTGTACTGGTCAGACAGGCATTAAATATGTTATGTAATTGGTTTACCCTTTATCTGTCCTTTAATCTATAATTTTATTGATCTAGCTGCCCCTCTATCTTGCGTTCCTCCGGCTGAATTCTAATGTGTTGTCTGGTTAGGATTTTTAGAGTTCATGAGCGAATCATTATCCATCATGAATTCATTTATTTTTGCCACTTCATCACATCAAAAGTGTGTTGCTGATTTTATACCATGCCTTGTTATTCTTCTTGTACTACAAATGTAGGAAATGTGTCATTTGTATGAACTTATTTCCTTTTATACAAATGAAAAGCTCATTAGCAAGTTAGGCACTGTATTAGTCAATGAGAATAGAGTTCTTACAATCGCGCAAGACCTGCTTCGACACGCAGGGCGGTACACAATGTTAGGAGTAAACCACGTCTAGGTGTGGTGACCAGCGTGTGTGTGTGGCGCATGCAGCAGACGAGGAAATTAATTAGTCACGGATAGACTCCAGTTAGTTAGCTAGGCATGAGGTTGTTAGCTGCTTCTTAGGAACGGCTGGGTCTTCGTGGCTGGTAGTAGAAAGCTACGTGAGCGCTGGATCGTGGACGTGCATGTCGGTTGTGTCGTTAATAGCCAGCATAGTGGCCTGGTGATCCATTCGTGCGTGTGTTAGTGGCCGGTGTGTGGCCGTGGCCTGATCATGCGTGTGTGTTACTGGGTATAACCCCCCCCCCCCCCCTACAGTACTGGGCAAGGCCATGGACCATAGAATTGCTTTTTCTCTGAATATTTTGCCCTTTGATGTTGGGCAGATCTCTGGCAATAGTGACTTCATTTTGTTGAGCCACAACTCTGTCTTCTGTTTCTTTGCAAAATGTACATGTCATCAGTTTGTCTTACTTCATTTTGTTGAGACATTTTTTTTCTTTGATAGGGAGGTCTTGGTCATGGAATTCATACAAGGAACTCCAATAATGAATCTCAGCAGTGAAATGTCTAAAAGAGGAATTGATCCTGCTGGTAAGCTTGCAGCAATGGCAAAGCAGTAAGCCCCTTCATCCCAAAAGAGTATGGTTCTCATTTCCTTATTTTATGAGGCATACTCTCTCTCTCTCTCTCTCTCTCTCACACACACACACACACACACACACACACACACACACACGCACATAGCTATTGCCCTCCTTATATTTGTATTAAATTTAATTTTTATGTCAAACATGTCCTTTCTTCAATTCCTTTGAGTGCTCTAGCCATCTCAAAAGATATATTCTCCTTTAATGCAGGAAGATTCTGACGGATCTTACACTTGCTTATGGCCAAATGATCTTGAAGGATGGCTTTTTCCATGCAGATCCACACCCAGGAAACATCCTTATCTGCAACAACACAGAGGCAAGTGATGCTTATTACAAAAATGTCAAGATATTTCCTTATGGCAAAGACCTATTTTTAGATGAATATTCTTTAATGGTGACCCTCTATTAGGTAGCTTTGCTTGACTATGGACAAGTGAAAGAAATGCCAGAGGATTTACGACTGGCTTATGCAAATCTTGTCATTGCCATGGCCGATGATGACCTTTTGAGAACTAAAGAAAGTCTCAGGTAAACTCAATCTCTTTTTATGTTATGTCATTTTTCATGTGATAATTAGATCTATACAAGGACAGTAAATTCAAATCAATAGTCCTAGTTAAAAAAAAATCGACTGCTGGCCTGATATTCCTTAAGGGACCCTCTGTGCCCTCTCCATATTCTGGCTGTGGATCTCCTGCAAGCCATCATCAACAAGGCCTGTCAGATCTGCTCAAGTAACTTCTTCACATTGCTGAGGTGGATTTTCCATTATCCTATACACACACGACATGCCCTTGGTCATGCAGGCCTGTCCTCGCCAGCTTCTTTACCTCAAAGGGCTTCTTGAGACTTTTGGCAAATTGGCTGGTTTATGTGTGCTATCCATCAATATTCCAGAAGGCAGAACTCAATACCTGGCTGGCCTTTTTCACTGTTTTTTCTCTTTCTTGAACACTGGCACCTTTCCTTCGACGTATGTAAGGCTCCCTCTTGACCTGTCAAGATCCAAAATCTGTGATTATGCCCCCTCAATGAGCGTATTGAACGAAGGCGTATATCGAACTCTTCCTTCCTTTTCCTTGGGCAACACATCCTTGTCGCTAGATCTGTCCTTAGCCTGCTGCCCACCCAAATTGCTCCTTGAGGTTGCCAGAGGGGGTTAAAGAAACTATTGACTGCGCTTGCTGTATATACCTGTGGGAAATTCGGAAATCATGATTAGATCTAAATTGATGGCTACCTGGAACAAGGTCTGCAAGCCGAAGCTGAATGGTGATTGGTATCCTGATTTCTCAGTCCAGAATGAGCTCCTCTCCTGAAATTCCGTAGTAAATTGTACAACAAGCTCGACATCCCCTTGGTACAACTTGTCTAGAAACACTACGTGAGGTTGGTCTGCACGCCTTCAGCTCTACAGGTTCATTCTTGTGGAAGGACACCACCATTCTTTCTGACAAACTCCTTAACAATGCAAGCTGTAGCATCACTCGGGGGGACACATGTCACGCCCCAGACAGGGATTTGAGGTGGATAGGGGTGGAAATGGCTAGGGTTCGTCGAGTTCATCAGGGGAAGAGGAAAATCACCAGGGAAGGAGACGAGATACACTAACTACTTTACTCTAAAGTTGTATCTCAGTATCTCTTCTCTTGCTTTCTTTCCAAGCCGAAATGGCATATATAGAGTTCATTACAATGGTTCCCTGTAGCCAGGTGCTTCTAATTGGAATGTAAAAGTAAACAGTGAATAAGTGCTGTAGTATAGTAACAGTCTGTATCGAATCTCCCTTCATTCACTCTCACAAGATCTTGGCCGTCCGTTAACTGAACCAACAAGTGTCGAATATTTTGGACACTGCGCTCGTCAGGCTTAAGTGTATTGACTGACGGCACTGACAATGCCATCCACTTGAGATCAGCCTTATCCTCATGGCTTGAACGATGGAAAAGTCGTCTTGATATTGCCATGTTCAGTAACTAATGGAACATGAGGGAGTGGAACAGCATGTTTGCCAACATGTTCTTTGGGCTAGCTGATTGGAACACAAGATGAATTGCTGCTGTATCTGGTAGCTGCAGTTTATAGGACACCTGACCAATTCTCTGTAGCACTTTAAAAGGTCCATAATACTTAGATCGCAGTTTCAACGACCCCCTTAACCCAAATGCATTCTGGCGATAAGGTTGGATTCTGATATAAACCATTGCTCCTTCCTTCAATTGTCTTTCTGTCCTTAACTTGTCAGCTTGCATTTTCATGCATTCTTGAGCAACTTGGAGATTTTCTTTCAGCTTGTGCAGAACTGTTAACTGAACTGCTGGACTGAATGTATCTGTTTTGGGTGTACCTTCAGTTGCCATTCTGATTTGATGGTACCATGATATTAGATCCAGCTTGCAGAAGATTTTTGCTCCATGTAGTTCATCCAGAAGATCCTCAAATACTGGCATTGGGTACTTATTCTTGATTGTGATAGAGTTCAGTTCTCTAGTCAACACACAGTCTCCAACTGCCATCTTTCTTTTCTAACCATAACAGCAAGAGAAGAATAAGGACTCAAGCTCGGTTGTATATGTCCATGGATTTAATCATTTTCTTGATTATCTCCTGCATCGCCCCTTTTTGCATGTGTGGAACTCTATAAGGTCTGAGGTTAGGTGGTTGAGCTCCAGCAGTCAAAGGGATTTTGTGGTTGCAATCCCTGTTTGGAGGCAGTGATGTAGGTTCAGAAAAGACCAGAGGGAAGTTATCCAGTATATTCTGAACAAGGGGGTTCTGAATGTTTGTAGTCACTGGTTCCTCTGTTTCTAGTGCATACATCTGTATAATATATCCCATCACAGGTTTAGTCAACAGATTGCTCATAGCAGTAGGTGTAACCAGGGACTTAGCAGGAGCTGTATTGTGATCAGTGAAAACAATAGGAAGACCATTTCTGTGCACGGTCAAAGTTCTCATGTCGAAATCCATTGTAATAGGACTGACTTTACACATTCAATCACATCCCAAAATGATATCATAACTGTGGAGGGGCAGGGTTTTAAAGACAGAAGAAAACTTCTTTCCCTGAATGAAGTAGGTAGTGAGAGGGACAATGGCAGTAGACTGTAATCGTTCCCCACCAGCCACACTGACCCTCTTAACTTGTGTACTGTGTAAATGACAGTTAGCAGTAAGAGCAAAGTCATAGTTAATAAAAGTGTGTGAACTGCCACTATCCGCAAGCGCCACTGCTTGATGTCCCCCCATGTTAATCACCAGTGAAAATGTAGCAGGGCCTCCTGTGCCAGCTACCGCATGACAAGATATCAACATAACTTCAGATTTTTGCTCTGGGTGTTCTGGAGTATTAGGAGCTGTGTGATAAGCTTGATCTGGTGTAGGTGAAGTCTCTTGTTCCTCTAATTCAACTGTATCATCATCAATCTCCTGCATGATATGGAGAGTTCTGCCTCGTCTACATCTATGCTCTCTGTTCCAAGGTTCTTTACAATACCAACATTGTCTTACTCAGGGCCTGTTCTGAAACCATCTAACTTCTCAACTTCTCATATCTAGCTTCTTATCCGGCTTCTTGCTTCAGCTGGCGATGTGAAAACGTTCTGGAGCGCCAACAGCTTCTCCCAGCGACTGGATGACCAGACAGCCCAGCTGGGGCGCTCAAGGCCCGCTTCTGCCACCTTGGGCCGGCTGGAAAGGGCCCATTTCGGACCAAACTGCTAGGGCGTCAATGGCGCTGGGGCCAGATCCTCCAAGCCACGGAGTCGCAGCTCCGTGTACCAGGCGCGACGGACGGCGGAGACGACGGGATCCGGCCAGAGGCGACCGGATCTGTAGTCAGAGTCGACGATTTGGCCGGCGGCGGGGGCTGTTGGGCGTGGCAGCGGCGGTAGGGTTACAGAGGAGAAATGAGGGGGAGGGAGTTGTCAGCAAGCGGGCTGTTCTGCGGGATCGAGCGAGGGGAAGGTGAGCGAAACGTTTTCTTGGTGGTGGCAATTCGGCCGTAAATAACAGCAACTTCAGATTCACAAAAAGGGGAAGCTGGGAATCGGTCGCTTTGCAAAAATGAACTACAGCCCATCGTGGCTTCCTGGATTTCGGCTTCGGGAAGCTATATCGTTCGGGATGGCTTCGAGCAGAATTTTTTAGAAGTGTGAAGTGGGAGGAGATCAGAACAGGCCCTCAGTCTGATTCCCAGCTGGATGAACTCGCTCAGCATGGTTTCTGTTAAAGTGTGGTCTGTGAGGAGTAGGGGCAAATGTTGCTCTTGGTTTCTGCATAGTGGATTAATAATAAGCCTTCTTTGCATTAGCAGCATTTTCATACATCTTTGCATACCAATAAGCTTCCAGCACTCTCCTAGGTCTCTGACCACTCACGTCATGCTTAATGTCTGCTTGAAGGCCACCTGTAAAACAGCTCATAATGAAGCTTTCACAAGATTGCAGAAAGTCGCCTAGGTCACAAGATCGCACTCCCCTAGGTCTCTAAGCCTTCTTTGTATTAAATTTGTGTTTGTCGAGTTCGACAGTGGAAAAGGAAAATCGCCAGGAAAGGAGGCGAGATACACTAACTACTTTACTCTAAAGTTGTATCTCTTCTCTTACTTTCTTAACAAGCCAAAACAGCATATATAGAGTTCGTTACAATGGTTCCCTGTAGCTGGGCTCTTTTAATTGGAATGTAAAAGTAAACAGTGAATAAGTGCTGTAGTAAGTAGTAACAGTCTGTATTGGATCTCCCTTCATTCACTCTCACAAGATCTTGGCCGTCGTTAACTGAACCCACAAGTGTCGAATATTTTGGACAATGGGCTCGTCAAGCTTAAGTGTATTGACTGACAGTACTGACAACACAACCCTCTTAGGCTCCCCCCTCCATCTCTCTTTATCTCTCTGTCTGAGTCGCTAGACCTTTTCCACTTTTCTATCCGTTGAAGCTTTTGATGAACTTCAAGAGTTAAGGCGGCTCCTCATTGTAAATCTAATTCTCCCCTCCCTCCCTGAGCCGCTAGACCTTTTTCTACCTTACTCTCTTCATTCAAGCTTTATATGAACTACATGAGTTCATGCATCTGATACCTGAAGTTACTCCTGGGCGAACACCTTCTACTATTCCAAGAAATTCTACAATCTTGCTTTCCAGCACAGTCAGACACCAGCTTATCTCGTGTTTGGATATCCAAATGCACTTCCAAACTGAAGATTTCTCGTGGCTTCTTCTCAGCGACAGGGATATGCTCGTTCACCGAAACTATCAAGTAGGTGAAGATTCCAACTGCGTCCTTTGTACTGCTGGCAGCCTAAAAACCAGGGATCGTCTATTTTGGAGGTGCCCCTTCAGCACCTCCTGCTGGCAAGCTATCTGCATTCAGCTAGACGTCACCTCGGATTGCAATCACATGATCAGCGTGGCCAAAATCGCCTTCAGCAAGCCTTTCTCATTGGAGGCTTTCATCATTGCAGCATGGAACAGACCATTTATGAACAAAGGAACACTGAAATTGTCAACAGCATCATCCCTAGTTTAGGCTCCTTAAAAAATATCTCCTTGCCCTTTTATTTAAAATGAAAGAGGGTGTTGAGGGCCGCACAGTTTTCAGTTAAAACAGAAATTTCAGTTTTTTTATGTGCTAGTTTGTAAGAGAACAATCTTGGGCCAATGGGTCAGCATAATAAATATTTTTAATGGAGTCATGATTTGTTGGTGAGTAACTGTTGGCATATTACTTGTTTTTCTTATGGATTTATCAAATGTTTCAGTGAATTTGGTTTCAAAACATGGAGTATAGCAGACAATGAGCTAGAAGAACTGTTTCAGTTATCTCTTAGAATGTTTGATACAAGATTACCGCCTGGAGTAACCGTGCTCTCGCCCTTTGCTGATGATTCTTCACTGAATAAAGTTGGAGTAGAGGTATGCGACTGTATTATCTGCACTTCCATAGTTCAAACATGAAAGACAATTGGCATATGTTGTTGCTCCTCCATTTACTTGAAAACTCTTACAGGCATACAAATGATTTGTGTATTGGTGCAGTTTAACTTCCTTCTAAAATGTCTTCTTTCTATTTGCTTTCCTACTTGAAGAGCTTCCCAGAGGAATTATTTTCGGTGCTTCGAACGATACAACTGTTGCGCGGGCTGACTGTAGGGATGGGCCTCCGTTTTTCTTGTGCTCAGCAATGGAAACCAATTGCTGAGGAAGCTTTGTTAAAGGCTGGGAGAATAAAAGGTAGTACTTTCAGCATATTGGTACATCTGTCGATGAGTCAAATCTAATCAGCAAGCATCATGGTTTCCATTGTGCTGCTTGCTACAGCTCTTTATATCCATAGTGTCTTTCAGGTTGACTAACTTGAACTATTTGTGTTCTTGTTCAGATGTAAAATCAAGAAGACCAAGAAGAAGTTTCCTTAGAAGGTTCTTTTAGGGAAGTAGAGATGACGACAGCCAAAGAACCAATATGTAAATCATTTTGTAACGAACTGGCAGTAACCAAAAGGCATTTTTTTTTACCTTTTTGCGAGGTTGTAGTGCAGGAGCATTTGATACTGATTATTTGTTTGTCTTTGATCACAAATTATATATAATATGACGAGAAACATGTAATTTTAAGGAAGGAAAGAAATCAGAGAAAAATATATAATTTCATTTGGGCTTTCCTTGTTTGGTTCAGAAGGTTTGGGATTTTATTAGAAAGTGAATAGGTTCTGTTAGCATCTACTCCCTCAGTCCCAAAATAAGTATCAGTAATTTAGTATAACTTTGTAGTAACACTTATTTTGGGACGGAGGGAGTACTAGACATGATTTTACGCTGAAAGCTACTCACATAAGAAGAAGAAAAGAGGATAATGCAGATGGAAGTGAAGTAAATCCAGATTTCACCAGGTTTCACTTATCCCTTTTGAGACGCCTGACAGATTTTTTTACCTCGTTTAAAAGTTGTGGCACATTTGCAGACATGGAGTTTCTTAGATCGGCCTCATATGAGCTCGGGTGAGCAGGGTAAAAAGGAATATAAGAAAATAAAGGAAAAAAAACAAAAACGAAAATTTTAAAAACAAGAAAACAACAAAAAGAAAAACACGGAGAAAGAAAAAGAAAAACCGGAAGGGGAGTCTCCAGTCCCGAATAGCTTACGTGGGCTGGCCCGTCATCTTCGCGTAGCGATGGTACGCGCTACAATAGCAACCTATGCGCCAAATAGGATATGCCATTTCTCCACACTCGATTCTCAAAAAAAAAAAAAAAATTCTCCACACTCCACAGGTCCTTCGTTATCTCGGCCAAATTATGTCCACAGGAACGACGTGGTCATCCACAACCTCGTCTCCGTCAGGCACATGATGCCCAGACGAGGCCTGCTCAGGAGTCAAATCAAACTCCGGGAAGGACCGAGCAGCGAGGCCTTGGTCCAAAGTCACCCAGGGGCCCGAGAGGCTGAGAGGCATCGCTCTCCTGAGAGAGAGCCAGCGTGTCGGGGAAAAAAGTGCAGACCGTGCGCAAACTCGCGCTCCTGCGTGCCGGATACGACTGTGCGCGCTCGGCATCCGACGGAAGACGCTCGGCTGCTCTGGTTTCGTCCCCTCGGCTCGATCACAGTTCCGCTCCAGTAGCGTGCAATCCCATCTGTCTTTCCCGAGCACACGGGCATGGCGCACGACCCAGCCCATGATCTCACATTCCCACGACCACGAGTTGCCTGCCGCCCACCACGACGCCGCCGCAATCCCTCGTGCGCCGAGCTCCTCGGCATGCCGCACGGCCGCCTCCGTCATGTCTCCCTTGCTCTTGCTGTCTTTTGATCTGTCAAGTTGCCGAAGAGACGAGGACTCAAGCATGTACATCAATGGACACGTTGCAGCACGAGTATTATGCCGCCGCCTTCCCATCAATTCTAGAGCACCGTCGCCCCGCGTTACCGAACGGCGCATATATATAGTAGGAAAAACGACGGCACAAGATGGCCAACGAGATCAGAGTGACCATGAAAATTGTGGAGAACAACGGCTAGTCGTCGAACTGCAGCATTGGCAGCACCAACTACGCACCCGTGAGCTAAGAGAATTAATTAACGAGACCAAGCCTAGCCCCGCTACCGGTCCCTCGAGACTGCACGACAACGAGCGCGCGCCCGGAGCAGGCGTGCTGCCTGCGTACAGGTCACCGCCGTCGAGGAAAGAAGAGCGCCGTGACCGCCGTGGACGGGGCACACTTCGCCGGCGCTATTCGTCGACGACTGGGCCAAGGGGACGAAACCAGAAGCGGCCGCGCGTCCTCCGTAGGATGCCGAGCACGGACAGGTCTCAGCAAATCGTATCCTGACATCCGGTACGCAGGGACGTCGGCCTGCACAGATTTTTTTCTTTTTCTTTTGGCGTGGGTGTTGACGCTTGCCCTGTGCAGCTATCATCAGCGGTGGGATCCACCTGCTGCATGGCGCCAGCAGTACCACCCTACCATGGACGGCTTCGGCTTTGCTTGGTCGGGCAGCACGGGTTGGGGCTGCAGGGTGCGAGAGGCATCGCCCTCCACACAGAGAGCCAGCGTGTCGCTGTGGGGTGCGGGAGCTTTGCCGTGCGCAGTGCAGCTATCTTCATCGGTGGGACCCGCCTGCCTGGCGTCCGGTCTACTCGGTCTTGGTCGGGCAGCTCAGGCTTTGGCTGCAGGGTATGCGCGCAGCTTGCGGAAGGGGCAAGGAGCAGGGCGTCGATCAAAAGCGCTCAAGCCTCGGGGCGATCGCCTTTCACCGAAACGGCAAGCGCGTCCACAGGAGTGCGCAGGCCGGATGGCACCAAAGTGGGCAGGCTCGGCAGCAGCCATGCGGACCGGGCCCGCGGCCAGTGGCCCCGGGGCGTTACTGAGCGACGGCGTGCGCTGCGGCAAGAGAGCGAGCACCCCCTGCGAAGCAAGGGACTTCGCTACACCTAAACCTCGGAATGGTTTGGACTGAAACTATAGTTTCAGATCGGTTTTCCTATTGGTCTCCTTTGGTTTGGATTAAATGGGCTGGCCTCCTAATGTAGACTGAGACTGGTTTGGTTTGGGTTTTTCCTATTGTCGGCTTGGTCTGGTTTGGTCTGGTCATAGACCAAACGGTCTCAAACCGTTCCAACCCATGGATCGAGAACTAAATCAGCGACCAGATTCCCTTCCGGATCAAAGAAAGCATGCATTGGTAACGTCCTCCTCGTCTTCTCCACTGCCGGTGTCGACCATGCTCCTGCTCTCTCAATGACATGTCCGTGCTCTGTCATGTACTTGATCGGCGTGTACTGCACCAACACGGAGACGCAGACCAGCATCGACCAAGTTCTTTGGGCGCTCGTCTCGCGAGCCTCGGCTTACTACGGCACGGCCATCGTCTGCTCCTCCTCCTCGGCAATCTGGAGCCTTGTGCAGTGCTGCGGCAATGTCCCCCGGCAGGACTGAGCGCTCTGCGTGGCCGCGGCAGTGCGGGCACGGGCCACAAGCTAAGCCTTCTCCTCAACACCCAGAACACCACCGGCATGGACCTGGTCACTTTCGACCGAGCGCAGGGTAAGTTCATGTCCGGCAACGCCGCGAACAATGAGCTGGCAACGGACACGGTGCATCTCAGATGCGGCGGCGGCGGAACCATGACGACCATCTACAGGCTTGGGTATTGCGCTAGGGACATCACGGCGGCGGACTGCGGGCTGTGCGTGGTGCACACAGTGGCCGAGCTGCCCAACTACTGTCAGACCGCATGATATACAACAGTTGCATGGTGCTCTATGAGGTGTACCGCTACTTCTTCCCGCTCAACGGCGCCGGCGAGTTGGCCGACGAGGTCGGACAGTGCAAACAGGATCTCCTTAACCCGTGATGGATGGAGTTCAGCTATAGTCAACTACAGTGCTTATATCTAGCATTATAGGATGTTCTATGTACGATGCACGTACATTGTGGTGAGTAACATGCACATGCAGCAGCAGCTAATCGCCCTTCCAACGCCTCTCTTCTCTTCCCGTAGTAATCGGACACACCCTTGGTTTGAAACTTCAGTTTCAGACTCTATGCGGGCGAATAATTTGGATTGGTTTGGCTTGAAAATACGTACAGTTTGGATTGGTTTGGATTGTAGCATTCACTATTTAGTCTGGTTTGGTTTGGTTGATGCCTTTATACCTGTATGGGTTGGGCTGGATTCAATCTGGATTACAAACTATTCCCAGGCTTAGCTACACCTACGACGTAGGCTTAGTCCAACTCCAACGCACGATCGTGAAGGGACGTTCAATTTGTTCCGATTATGTCCGTTTGCATCGGCAAAACGAACATGCGTGTCTATTTGTGGCCGTCCGCTGGCCGGTGCACCCAACGTTGCGACACACTTTTGGCAAAAGCGTCCGGGTTTAAATTTAAATTTAAATTCAAATCTAAAAAAGACATAAAAAGCAATTTAAACAATAATTATATATTACAATAAAGTTCTCACGGCCAAACTGTCCACGTGCATTAAACTTAAAACATAAAAAACGAACGTAAACTTCAAATGAAACCCTAGATCGGCCGTCACCGTCGTCCTCACGGCATGCCGTCGTCGTCTCCCTTGTCTGTGCTAAGGTCGATGAAGCGATGCAGCTACCACAGGTGGGCTGGTGGCGCCTGCACTACAAGGGGCGGCGGTGGCACGCGGGATGGTGACCATGTGTCGGCCCCAACCCACATGGCCGGTGCTGACACCAACTCCGGCGTACATGGCAGGGTCATAGTCCATGACTAGGACTAGCCCGCCGCCTCCGGGGCTCCGCGTCGTTCGGCTCCTCCATCCCCTCGAGTCTGGGGTGGCGACGTCGTCGGCGATCGACAGTGCCATCTACACATCAAGGACGTCCCACTGGCCCGCTCATACTCCCTCTTGGAGTCCTTAAGCACCCTTCACACCAGCTCCTCCTCCTCTTCGGCCGTCATCGGTTGATGCAGTGGTGGCGGGGGCGGCGAGGGCGTGCATGCGCGCGACCTGGCATGCCCGCGTGCACTTGGAGGGCTGGGAGCACGCTCACGGGCCGGTGGCGGGATATGAGCACGACCGGCAAAATATGTCTGCCGCCGCATGTCCTGCTCATCACGGAACCAAGTATCCCAAAGGGGTGACTCCACATCGTACCTTGGGTCGTCGAGGAGATGCACCGGGATCTGACATCGCCGGCGGTTGCTCTCCAAGAGGCGGGCACAGACGCTCATCAGGACGACCAACACGGGCATCCTGCCAAGGAAGCAGGGTGGTTGTCTCCCAGTTTCATCGGCAAATCTGGATCTTCACATACGACCTGATGCGCGACGAGGCGACCGAGTTGGAGAAGTCGCCGACGCTCCTCGGCCCCTGCGAACCAGAGGACAAGCCCGCCTCGTGGTTGTGCTTGGCCTTCTTGCCGGGGACCCACTTCCACATACCCATTGTGGGTGGTGGCGGTGGCCGGCGAGGTGCTCTAGGGCTTGTCGGGGTTGGAGGGGGCAGAAAGGGTGTGTGGAAGGTGGCGAAGCGGCAGTGTAAAGATGAGGTGGACTGGCCGGTCCATGGCTTGGACATTTAGAAGGACACTTGGTGCGGATGGGTGGCTAACAAGCGTGCCCTTCCCGTGCAACTTAAATGGGGCCGGTGGTGAGTAGTTGGACGGCCGACACGCGGGCCTGATGGAGAACAAGGAGAGAACGTGTGTGTCCGTTTGCTGTCCGTCTGGACGCAAACTCAGAGCAATTTTTCTCAGGAAATGGATCGAGCTGGACACAAAACAAACACAATTTAGGGTTGGGGTCATGCGTTGGGCCATCGCATTTGTCCGTTCCGCACCAAACGGACCGAAACAGACGAAATGGGGTCACCATGTTGGAGTTGCCCTTACTTAAGAAAAAGGGTTTCCCCCCTGCTTTAGATTATAAAGCAACGTCCAACCGATACAACCAGCTTGCTGAGGCCGCAGCACAATCAAGCCCAAAAGAAAAAGGAGAGAAAGAAAAAAGAAACAAATGCCGACGCCAGCAGCTCAACTAAGTGAAGATGACCGACACCCGCTGCACCCACCGAAGAAGAACCACCGCCCGCCAAGCACTCCAAAGCCTCGCGTACCAAGCAACATCTTCAGAAAGAAATGCGACGACGATGCCGCTGCTGCCCGGACAAGTCCTAGGGTTTTTCTCGGTACACGGACGGCAGTGGGGAAGGGGTATCACCGACGCCCCTCAGGAGGGTCCGGCAATGCCCACGGGCGCAATCGCGCCGGTGGAGAACGAGCCGCCAGAGATTTCTCTTGCCCCGAAACCACCATCGCCAACTCAGACAATCGAAAGCGCACCGCCCAACATGCCGCCCACCAGCCTGTGCCACCACGGATATCACACCATTTTCACCGTATCTATGAGGCCGCCAGCACGAGACCTGGAGCTAGGAAGAGAAGACATCAGGCTCGGAGGCAACCGCAACGCAGCCGACAGGAGGGAACAACCTCCACCGCCGCGCGGAGCCGACCGGACATAGCGACAGGGACTTGCCAGACCACCATCGGCCCGGCCGGACCCCAACGGGTCCAGACATTCCCTGCAGCCACGCTGCAGCACACCGGCCGCCGGAGCCACCACCACCGCAACCACGGCCACCTCGTCTCACCACCAGGGAGCCATGCCGTCGCGCCCCGGACCGCAGGCCCGCCCCAGCCCAGATGGGGCCCGATAGGGCCCAGATCTGGGCCGAGTGGGCGCAGCCGGCCAGCCACCCACCGCGCCGCCCCGCAGCCAACGGCCACGCCGGTGCATCGAGGGCACCCGAGGCACGCAGAACTC